>NC_056611.1:17642677-17812677 GCF_018340385.1 Cyprinus carpio
CTTTGTGCCAGAATAGCAGCAGGTTACTTTTCTGAGCCACACTGCCCTCTGATTTGCTTTAAGTGCAAGCATATTTCAGAGAAATGTGCAAAGTAAATGACACTGTGGGTATTAGTGTTGTAAAGTGGAGGAAAAAGGGGAGGGGGGTATGGCAAAATGACTCATACATGCCAGTAATGTGTTGAGGTTCAGGAAAGGACTTGAATTATACGGCTCATAGTAATGCAAGTCATAAAAGCCACAAAGTTAAACCATGATCTGTCAGAGAACATAAATACATACAGAAGACATAGCAGTACTATTTACTCACCATTTTCAGCATGTTAAAACTGGAGTGGAGACATGTTGTCAGGCCATACTGAATATCCAGACAGAGCGCTCACATTAGTATATTGATGGGAATAAAGTTCCTTCTGATTTACTGAATCCTCTTTTTGATGAGCTTTTCCAGTTTGCGGATACGGGAAGATTCTTGTTCAGGGGTGGGGGCACTGAAGGTCAATGATGGGCCACCATCTGACCCTGATGGTGGAATAGGCACCCTCTGTCTGAACAGCTCCAGCATGGTGCTCTGCTCACTCCGTTTCAGACCCTACAGATTGAGAGGGAAACCTTTTGACCAATGAATTTCAATGATCTTTTCAATAATTTGTGATAATTGGATAAGGTGTTTTTAAAAGTCATTTTGATTCTTCAGTGAATCGATTAGACCTGACCCAAATCAAGAATGATCTGCTCACAAATTGGACATATAGTTTATTCACCATAATTCTAAATCACAGTATTTTAATACTGTATCATTTATCTGAAATGGAAAGCTTTTGTAACATTATACATCAGCGTTCAAAAGTTCAGGGTCAAGGAGGAGTTTTTCTTTCTTTTTTTGGAAAGAAATTAATACTTTTATTCAGCAAAGATGCATTAAATTAATCCAAAGTGCTGGTAAATATATGTATAATGTTACAAAAGCTTTCTATTTATGCTAAATGTTGTTCTTTTGAACTGTATTTATCAAAAATACTGAAACTTTCCAACACTGATTATGCTTCTTGAGCAGTAAATCAAAATTAGAATGATTTCTGAAGGATGATGTGACACTGAAGACTGGAGTAATGATGCTGAGAATTCAGCTTTGCATCACAGAAATAAATTCAGTTTTTAACATATATTCAAACAGAAACATATATACAACTATATTCAGAGTAATTTTAAATTGAAAAAAAAAAATTCTGAATATTTTGAATAGTAGTGTGTGTGTGTGTGTGTGTGTGTGTGTGTGTGTGTGTGTGTGTGTGTGTGTGTGTGTGTGTGTGTGTGTGTGTGTGTGTGTGTATATATATATATATATATATATATATATATATATATATATACTGTCAAATCAGTGCTGTCAAATCATTGTAATATATATGTATAATAAAAATCATATATAAATATGAATATACAGTATATATATAGCTCTTGAGATCTTAGATACATGTATGTGTGTGTGTGTGTATGTGTATGTACGTACCGTACGTACGTACATTATATATATATATATATATATATATATATATATATATATATATATATATATATATGGTGTGATCTCGTGAAATAGGATGATATCCCTGATGCAAATAAAACAGACTCACCTTCATATCTAGAATCTTCTGGAATGTCTCAGGATTGCTGTCAGCAAGGAGCTTGATGTAGTTGTCCACAAAGACCAAGGATGGCTCGTGAGGGGCCATGACCACCTGAGAGGTGAGAAGAAACAAGTCAGCTAAACTCCAGCGGGGTTCTCCAAACTCTCAAAAATGAAACATTACCACGTGAGACCCACCGCTCTGGGAACAGGAGACAACAAAACACAGTGATCTGATAGATAAAACGCTAAACGAAGACAAAAACCGGTCTATTTTTAACAGCGTAATTACTCTATGCTTGAATGAAGCTGAATTAGCCTCACCGGTAATTTTTTGTGGGGTATAATGAGAATCTCAATTGAGCAGTAAAAAGAGGTTAAATGGGGTACAGGCCTGCATTGTGAATCCATTTCTTTTCCCTCCAAGGGTGGGAGGGGGAAAAAAATATTTAACTGTATATCTTGCAACTATTTAGATTTGTAAGAGGGCAGAAGAACATATGGCTAACAGATAAGACAGGGGGTGGGGTGGGGCGGGGGATGGGGGGCTATTTTAATCAGCATCCTGTGCAACATTTCCCTTTATACAATACCCATTATTCTTTCTTTTCCTTTTACTCTCAGTACCCGAAGGCATAAGCCAGGATATGCGGATAAGAGTCAAAGCAAAGTGGGACATGGAACACTTCGGATGGTCTTGAATTCTGAACGTTCCTTCCTTACCACAGAGTGATTTACTTAGCGACCATCCTGGAGACAGGCCAAGGAAAAGCCTTGAGGAGGCTTGTTGTAGTTACCTTGTAAATGAGAAAGAAAGAAAGAACAGAGAAAACGAGAGGAGGGGGAGAAAGTCTGCCTTTCCGTTCATTTCCAAAAGAGCCACAATGGGGGGGTAGGAGTGAGACAGGCAAATGAGAAGACTGTGGAAAACAGCCACGTCTCACAGGCAGCAGCAGCAGCAGCATGCTTGGCTCACGCTGCCTCCTTCAGCTTCACATCTCTCTGAGGTTTGGGCCTTAGGATGGGCAGGAACCCGTTCCCAGCCAAGGAAAGAGAGAAAAAGTGAAGACATCTTTAACAGATTACTCTGCACGTTTACCCTGTAATGAGCGTCATCTGGACAGCCAAGCCACCACCAGCAACGAAGGTCCGATTTTACCCATAAACCGCTTAACGGGTGTCACACTTCACTGATGTAATTCAGCAACAATTAAAAAACAACGATGACAAAGCAAGACTGAGGTGGCAAACAGCTGTGCTATTGTTCTACTAATCCGAACACAAAAAATAACCCATGCTGATTTGTTTGGCCACATGGCAGCAGAAGCCTTGATGTTAAGGAGTGTATTGAAGTATGAATGGCTCTTCCAGGAACCGCAGAGCAAAATGCTGATGAAGATGGAAGTAATTACCTGAGAGGCGACTGGGGCCCAATAAAGTCAATCATTAAATACTAAACAGATTTTAAAGACCCATCGTATGCAGGTCAAGATCAAGGCTGGGTTTCTTAAGCAGACCTTCAAGTGTCCATGAATGGCCACTGGGCATGTGTTCATCAAATTTGACTTGTATGGTCAAATTTGGCTGCTGAAGTTGTGGTCAGATCAATGAGGGCTTATTTAGAGAGGTACAAAGTACAAAGGGATAGTTCACCTTAAATCAATTACTCACCCATTAGAATTTCTTTCATCTTTGAAACACAAATGAATATATTTTAAGGAAACCTGAGACGTTTCCTGTTCCACCAATTAAAGTTTACTAATGAATCCAAATTAATGTAGCCTTTTATTCACATAAAAGTATTGATCAACACGCATACATAGAGCTCATCGAATATAGTAAACGGAAGCTGAAATATGCTTGCACGATACATGAGAACCAAAGTCATTTGTTCTTCTGTGTCCTCAAGTACATTTTGAGCATCTGTGAGAACCAATTAGGTTTGTTCTTGACCATCAAGTAAATAGCCTTATTTGTGGCATTAAAAATATCTTCATTTGTGTTTCGAAGCTGGATAAAAATCTAATGGGTTTGGAAAAACGTGAGGGTGAATAACTGAAGATAGAATTTTAATTTTTGGGGAAACTATACCTTTAAGTTGATTCGTTTTTTTAAAGCCAGTCCAGCTTTCTTAGCTATTTTCAAGTTGAAATACTATAAAACAATAAAACTATATAAAGTTGCTCTTGATAGAAACTTTAAAAAGGATTCAGGTTTGACTTTCTTCGAAAGTGTTTACAGAGTAATATCATTTCCTAAGAGAACTACAATCAGCACAATTTAATCAAATTTGTTTCATTGTTGATACTGGACTCTGGCATTAAGAGCACAATCTATTTCTTTAAGACTTTCCAAAGTGGTCCATGTTTTTTTTAATAGTGTTTTTCGTCCTTTTTAAATGATCTTTGCATGATCTTGCACAATTAGAGCTGAACCCAGTATGAGCATTAGGAGGATTAAGGCTGAATTCCAGGCAGTTAAAAGACCAGAAGCAGGAAGGCCCTGGAGAGCCTAATAAAAGCCTGTGGAGCATGTGTAGGGCTGGAGATAGGGGTCAGGGAGAAGATGGTGGGTCTGGAGATCAGGGGGTGGAAGATCCACCAATGCACAAGCCATCCATTCCTCCTGTTGTATTTGATAGCTCAGACATCCAACCAGAACACCTGTCTTATAATATTAAAGGGGACATTTCATGGAAAACATGACTTTAGTTTTCTTGTGTTTCTGAATTCATGTAGACATACTCTAAGGTTCAAAACTAAATTTGACAGCCTTCCAAGACCATTTATGAAAACTAGATGCGTAATTGGGTGAAAAATCATGATCATTCACCCCAAGTTTTAAAAATAATATTCATCCCTGCACTTTTTGGATGACAATTTTTTTTTTTTATCTTAAAAGGGGTTTAAGTCCTGTTCACACTAAAGCCGCTTTTCCACCAAAATTACATGGAACAATTTGTCCCAGAAAACTTTTTTTTTCCCACCAGACCTGTTGCTGTCTGTGTTTGCATCATGGTCTAAAGTACCGTGAAGAATAGTCTGGTGACGTACAGTAGGTCTGCACGCATTTCTCAATACCAAGTACGTAAATTTCGGACTTGCACCCTCAGTAGTTTCGGACTTCACAAGTTCAGCTTAGAAGTGTAAACTCCCGCGGACGGGGCAATGCAAGTCCGGTAATTCTGCAAATAGAACAGCAGTGTACTTGATAACGTCATTCAGCTCGCCTTAGCTACTGCAATTTCCCTTTACTGTATTTAGATGAAATATGATATCAAACACCACTGCCTCTTTTTGTTTTCATTTAAACATATTAATACAGTAGCAGCAGAATGTAGTTCAGGGAACGTACATGCATTACAATGAAACAAAATATTATATCAAACAGTATTGCCTCTTTTCATTTTTATTTTAACATATTAATAGATTCATAGAATAATAAAGAGCAAAGATTACCTGTTAGATTTACCCAAAACGAATTATATCTTATGTTTAACCACTACAGACACACCAGAGCCAGCAGCGAATGTCAGACGGACTAGCCAAGTTGAGGCTCCTCTCATCGGGAAACATGAGCACTGACTTCCCGCTGATCACATGGAGCTCACGTCTCCAAAATCGGGGAAAAAAATAATATATGCAAATAAACGGTGGTTGAAATATAATGTTGTGCGAACTCAACCAATCAGCATGTTCAGCACCTAATTCACAGCACTGAAAATTCCGGACGTTTGAAAAAGTGCTACCTCGCGAGCAGGGACTTTCTGAGGGGCAAATTTTTACACGGAACCTGGTTCCTGCAGTGGAAACACACCAAGTACCAGCCCAAAGTCCCTAGTTCCTGGGGAAAGTTCCTGCAGTGGAAACAGGGCTTCAGATGAATGTTTGTTGCAAAAATCTGGTGCAATAAATATTTTAATTTGACTAAATGGATGTCAATGCATCTATTCAGACAGACATGAACATATGCACGCCATCTATGCAACAGATTTGTATGGAAAGGTGTTCTCACCTCTTTTCCATCGCTTTGTGTAGAAAAATGACCAATCAATACGATTCACCCTTTTGGTCTTGTGCCTGGAGACACTGCTGTCACACAAAACTAAGACTACGAACAGACTGTTTCACTAACTGACAAGGAATTGTAGAGGAGAAGTCCGAAACATCTTTGTTGTCTTTGTACTATTGTATTTGGTTTTGTTTGATAAACGTCATTGGGAAAAAATCTAAAATTAGAACAGCTGTTTGAAAAGTTGTAAATACTGTTATAAAGTTGTAAATTTACTTTTTCTCCATGACACACAGGTTTCAAAAACAGAAAGGTGCACAGTGTTTTGTGTACCAGGGTAACCAGGGTTTTCCTGCTTTAGCGCCACCTACTGTCAGAGAGTGAAACTGCATTTTCATTTATCCCATCTGCCTTTTTTTCCACATTGGTCTGAACAAACAAATCGCATATGAAAAACATTTTATGCAGCTTGAATGCTGCTGTCAATAAAGCAAAAAGGGGGACAACAAACAGTTGTGATCATGACAAATTAAATTTCAAATCAACATTTATATCTTAATATTATAGCTTTTTAATCTAATTTGTAGTGAACGTAAAAAACATTATAAAAAAGTGGACAGGTCTGAACCCCTCTGTATGTTACAAGTCTATATGCACATATAAGTAGATCTACTGTATGAGTGAGGATTTTTAAACTGTGGACGGCTAAAGGCTGCAGGCAGGAAATCCAAAGCATGTGAGCACTTCCTGTCTCTCAGAGAGAGCTCATTAAACCAGACTCACACAGCTTAGTAAATAACTCCAACCGAGTGCTGCACCATGCAGAGCTTTATGAGCAGCTGATCATTAAAGACTTTCCTGTATTGAGCTTCTCATCGGGGAGGCCCGTTTAAAACAGAATCGGGTGAGCCAGTTCTCAAATGTTTAATGGCTGTGAATGAACGTAAGGTTCCCACCTTGAGGATCATCTCCGCTCGAGTCATTCCTTTAACCACTATTTTGGTGTAGCTGGCCGGGGCTTTACGGACCACCTGAGAGCCAATAGAAGGGAGGTCTAGAAGAACGGTCTTGAGGGAATGTGTGTCCAGGAGTAACTGTTCAGAAGAAAGAAAATAAGGTCATGTGTTCTGAAGGTCCATGAAACCCAAAAATCCCAGTGTCTGAATCTCTAGCTACCTGCTCTGCTCCAACCATGCTGATTGGCTTACACCTGAACAGGTGGTTGATGAACTTTGGAATGAAGGAGCTGAAACGAATGGATAAATATAAAACAGTAAGTAGGAGTTTAACAAATGCTGTGTTATGAAAGAGCTTTTGTTGCACTGATTAGTGAGTGGCTGCGGTACTGACTTGGTGAACTTAATGCAGAACTGGGTGAAGTATTTCCGGGTGGAGGCCAGGTTGTCTCTTATGATGGGCACATTTTGTTTGATGTGCATGATTACAGAGGTCACATATGGGCTTTGGTCTCCCACATGTTCCACACTCTGCCATGGCATCTGTACAAACACACACAAAGTCAACTTCAAGGCTAGTATAAATCCTGAAGACACTCTCAAACGTTACTGTGAACTAAAACTAAAACTGAAATAAGTTGAAATAAAAAGAAATATAAATATTATATGAAAAACAAAATGAAAACACTGGAAACTAGAATAAGAAATAATAAAAAAATATATATATTATATTGACGCGCTAAAATTATTAAACGTACCTGTAAACTAAAATAAACATTAAAGCTAAATAGAATCATAAAAAACTAATAAAAATTAGAAAAGCACATAGCAAACTTACTGAAACTTAAGCTGAAATTAAAATAAAAGCTGAAAATATAAAAATAAATGACAAAAAATTCTGCCTGATACTGATAAGCCAAATTGTTTTCATGTTATGGCCGATAATCGATAAACAGCCGATATCAAAATTATTTGTATTATTTTGTCTCTTTTATTTTTAAATAATCATTTAGGCATCACAACATTCTAAAATAGAATATGGAAATGAATAATCATTTTGAGATTTGCTAAAAATTACATTCAACAGTGTTATTTAATTATTAGCAATAATAAATAACAATTAAAAGCAAATGTAATTTAAAACTAAAAAATCTGGGAAATTAGAATCTCAATGAAATATCTAATATCAGCAGGTATAATAAATGAAGCTATAAAAACTTTATTATCGTTGGATAACTGTTTTGGTTCTGATATAGTACCTTGCTCATAGCTGTGAGGGCCGGATCACATGCAACATCCAGGTCCTGAACCAAGAGCTGGATACTGTTTGAGATAACCCTGCCAAACAGAGAGATTCATGGGAAAATTACTTAACTACTAGTAGTTAATTTCGTTGGGCAAATGAGGGTTGAGTTAGGGTGTTTTGGTAACTATGTTTGTGCATGTTTGTATGCAGGACCAGCACCAATAGTGGTGGTCTGACCCTCTAGCATTGAGGGTCAATTAGTGTGACCTATTTACGTGCTAAAGGTGTCCATCTCCCCAGTTAAATTGATTCTCTCCATTAGGGTCTTGTCCACCTTCTCCTTGAGCTTCTCCTCCAGCTGTGGACATGATATAGGACAATTGCATCATTAAAAAACCTATTCATTTGTACCATGTGAATGAAGCATGTGTGGTGGGTGACCTGTTGTGTGGTAGCCAGGCAGTATTCGGCTGTGCTTAAGATGCTGCAAATAAGACACAACTCTTCCATTGTGAACTTGGCCACTTCTGATCCCTCCTTCTCCTTCAGCAGGCTGCTGATGGTTAGACCACCACTATTGGTGCTGGTCCTGCATACAAACATGCACAAACATAGTTACCAAAACACCCTAACTCAACCCTCCGGCCCTCCCACTAAAAGAAACACAAGAAAGACTGCATGGAAACCACAAGACAGCTTCTCCAAAACAAAGATCTTTTTTGAAACTCCCAAAGACAATACGGGGTAAACCACACAAGGCGACGGGTGGAGATTTTTCTTCCTTTGAAGAGCGGCAGAGAGAAACCCCACAAATGCGACCACACAGAAACGACCACTCGCTCTCCTCTCCAGCATCACCACAGCATAACACGCCAAATAAAAGCCCCAGTGACTAGGAGGATTAAACTTTAACTATCAAAAAGGGGGAAAGACAGAAAAAAGGACCAGTCAGGTGGCTCGACTCACTTTGGTAGGTTCCCAGAGAGGATCTTCCAGGCATACTCGCGTAGATACTTCTGGAAGATCGTGGTCAGAGCAATCATGGGCTCTCCGGTGCTCAATTGTGAGCACTGGACCATACACTTCTTGTAGTACACAAAGAGATCTGCACAGCTGGGGAGCACAGCGCCTCCCTCATCTGTACCTGATTTAGGGGGACCCTGTGCCCGGAAATCAGCAACAAAACGGTCGATCAGCTCGCCAAGATTTCTAAGACAGAAAACAAAAGGATAAATGATAGTAGGCCCAGACGGAATTTGCAGACTTTATCAGAATTTCCTGCACTATTAGAGGTAAAATCTGCCTAATTCTGTGAAATGGATTTAAACATGAAGAAGAAGAAAAAAATATTACACAGAACGTAAAAAAAAAAAAGAATTTAATTGGACATTTTATAAAAAAATTTTTACATCTGTGGTCATGTTTTTATTTTTTTTTATTATCAAAGACACCTGGATGGGTTAAGTTGTTTTTTAAGTTGTCTAGATGTTTTGAATGTGTTCAGTACTGCTTAGTTTCAACATTAAAACTAATTTGAAAAACAAAGAAAGAAAGAAAGAAAGAAAGAAAGAAAGAAAGAAAGAAAGAAAGAAAGAAAAATTTCTAAATAAAAAAAGATGCAAAAAAATTTAATAAAATAAAAACTTTAGCATTGTCAAATTTGCAAAAATATTTAAAAAACAAAGTGAAAGCTAATGCCACATCTAACTATGACTGCAATCTCAATGTGTTAAACTGGCTTTGAACAGCAATGTATTGTCAGGTCAGTAAATAGGCCATCTCTCTCAGCACTGAGTAATCAGATCGATGCTAACCCCAAGAGAAGAATGTGGACACTCTCATGCCAGGCAGGTCAGTGTGAACTGGTATAATGCAAGCCATTGTTGACAGAAAGGTCATTCTGCTTTAGGCAGTGCCAACAGAGTGTTACATGGGCCAGAGAAGGGCCTGTACAAAAAGCCCTTTGCTTGGTAGCCTCGTGGGTTTAGAGAGAGGGTAAGCAGCAAAACAAGCGGTAAATAATGAGAAAAGACAAGTAAAGAAAGAAATCAGCTGCTGTTTTCAGGCTGTATGCAGCATGTGTGGTTAATGGCTAATGGGAACCATTTTTGCCTCAGTGGTGAGGCGGAGAGAGTCAGACAAGGGAACTACTAAAAAGGGGGGTACAAGAAAGGGAAGATCACACACCAAGCGAATCAAAAATGGGGGTTGGTGAAGAGGACCCTTAAATGACCCTGAAATGAATGGACTTCTTACTGTGTGACTCATTTGATATGATTGAGTGCAATGTTAAAGGACATTCCACTCACTTATCCTGCGACTCGATGTAAACGTAGAGATGAGGCTCAAAGCACTTTGACACAATGCCGTGGAAGGGGTTGTCTGGAGCCTTCGGCTTCTTTGGCTGTAAACAGCAAAATATTTCTTAATCAGGAATGTGTGCCATTGTTATTTTAGTATGATATATTTTTAATTTAATTTATTTATTGAATGTTGTTTTAAAGTTTTATAGTTTAATTTTTTTTAATTTTATTTAAATATTGTTTCATTTTAAAATAATGTTGTTGTTTTTATTAAATGTTATTTTGCTTTGTTTAAATATAGTTTTATATATAGACATTTAATTAATAAATTAATACGTATTCATCAGTTTTAGTTTTGCATAGTTTTAGTTTTTTTTTTTTTAAGTTAAACAAAAATAAGATGAAAAAGATATATATATATTTATTTTTTCTAATGTATGTATATTTTTTGTTTATTTAATTTTATTTCCATTTATGTTTATTTCATTTCAAGTAATGGAAATGCTTTTTCTGGTTTTAGTTTTACTTAACGATAATAACCCTAACATCTGCTACAGTGGCACCAGTATAATGGAGAAAGTGGAAGGAAATTCTATTGCGAAACACCACAGTGATAACGGTGAACTTCTGAGGAACCCAAATCATCAGAAATGTTCTTACAACACCTGATACTGAGAACATCATTGCCAGTTTGAAGATAAAAGGAAATAAGTATGCAATAACTGAGCCAAAGTCAAGCTGTTATATTAAAGTATACGTTAAAAAGAGTTTGATAAATAGACAGCAAATAAAGACTTGTAAACACATGATGCCTTAAATGTTTTCATAACACGTCAAAGTTCAGATGTGAGTCAAATCCAACTAAATTAGAAAGAAATATAAATTGCATGTTGGAATGGCACCAAATGCGGTATCAGTTTCTATCAGACGATGGGTGGAGTAGACTGCATATGGTACAAATGTGATCATTCCTGCATAACAGAGTGCAAATAAAGATAAGCAGCCTCACTCTATCCAAATCTTCATCCTTTTCTGGTCCACTGTCCTCATCTTCCAAAAAGGGGTTTGTTGGTTCTAAAGGCATCTCAGGTTTTTTCTGCTGAGAAAGCAAAGGAAACGTAGACAAACATCACACAAGAGCCAGATTACCAGTATGTTCAGGCCCCAGTAAAATCCTTTAGTGTTCGCCTGCAAACAGGCAAGCATGGCCTCACCGCAGGCCCGTCGTTTAAGGTGTAGCCTGAGAAGCGCTTAGCCAGCAGTCCCTCGAAATTGGTGGTCCTCTGAATAGCGAAGAGCAAAAGCTTGACCTCGATCTCCCTGGCACGGTTTCGCATCAGCTTGGCCAGCTCGGTTCTGATGAGCAAACGAAACACAGACATAGACAAGGTTGTGAGCGAAACCTAATGTGCCAACTAGGACTAAGTCTTCAGGTCAATGCTTTTATAGGCCAGTGTGTGCAGATGCCTGGTTTGGCTGTTCAAGGAAACCACAGTGGATCAGTGTTGTATTCAAAAGACAAGATCCAGTTACTGTCAGCTTGAAAAAGAATCGTTTTGTGAGAAAATAAGCCTATGGAGGGAGAAGATGGTGGTGTGGTATATCCATTCTTACATAAAGCTTTGTCAAAAAAGAGAAATGTATTAGATGGGATTACAGCGGACCTCAAACGTTCTTTCCAGGCACTGAGGGTTTTGTAATGACTCTCTTGAGAGGAATTCGACTATAGACAACACACATACACACACATAGCCTACTTTAGACTGTCAATACCACTACTGAAATCCCAGACATGTAACCAGTTCCTTTCCATCTAATCATTCATGTCATATTGCGCAGAATTATGTCTTTCGCTAAATCATGCCATATTTGTGTGCTGCCTAATGTCTAGTCTTCCAAGCTAACCACTAAATGCACATGTAAACCCCAGGTGTATTTTCTCTATGGGGTAATGGAGATAATGAGGATTTATGCTACACTCAAATCATGTCAGAATTACCGTAATTACAAGAACTGCTCATGTCTACAGACTCAAAAATGATTTGTTTCTATGGCAGCACTCATTACGCCAAAATGTAGCCATGTCTGGCTTTGTTATTGAAGACAGCAAAATGCATAATCACTAAAAATGCTAGAACTCAGTATTCCCTTTTTTCAAACTCTGACGAACATAAAAATTACCGGTAGAGAATTTTTTTAAATGTAGCGCTAGCAATATACACTTCAATACAAATGAGAGGATTAAGTATATAAAAGTAATAATAATAATAAAATACAATTACAATATATAATGTACACAGATATAGTCATTTTAAATGTTTTGATAGAAGTCTCTTATACTAACCAAGGATGCATATATTCGATCTAAACTCCAATAAAAACAGTAATACTGTATTACAGAAATATTATTACAATTACTATAGTATAAATTTCTTTCAGACAAAAAAAAACTTACTGCACTCAGAGTTGAACAGAAGTGTAACTATCTTTAGTTAAAAAAAAAAACATGTTGGATGTTTTTATTCAACATCACATAAATCAAAGGTTTTATAGAATGTAATTATAAGATCAGTTCTAGTTATTCTAGTTAAGTTGTGAATTTCTTACATGAAAAATCTGAATAAACATGAATAATTTTATTTATAGCCAACATTCTATCTCTCAATATTTGCATAAAAATGTGGATGGAAATCGGACTAATGACATCAACAGTTATCACAGGTCAACATTATGTGAATGCAGCATTAATGTGAGGTGTTTGATCAGTACCTGGTGATATGACAGAACTCTACAGCGATGCGTTCGGTCATGCACCACTCCTCCGGGAACATTCGCCCATACTTCTCTTCATAGTCCACAAGCTGACGCTTGATCCACGCATAGCGCCGATCTATCTTGTCGAGCCACGCCACCTGTACTCAGGACAAACAGAACACAGACCGTAAGTGAGATAGTATAACAAAATTTCAGCATGTACAGTACACACAAGGTTTCACTTACATCCTGGTTTTCTTGAAAGAGCACCATGTATTCTGAAAGGTGCTGCCTGATGAACTTTTTGATGATCTCCTGCTTAATCCGAGGATCCAGGACATTCGCCACCAAGCAGGCATCTCTGAGAACATTGCTAGGACCTCCAGACTTCTGTAAATATCAAATTAAATGTGTCACAGGAATGATACAGAGTCTTAGTATGCAGTAATACTGAGAGGTGATTACTTATAATCTTTTCATCAGAGCGCTGCATCTGTACCTTTGACCCCTGGGCAGGAAAAGTCTCTTCGAAGTCAGCCAGTATCTGCGTGCCAAGCTCACTCTGTGCAGCTTTAACTCTGAGGAGGAGCAAAACAGATGTGTGAGTGTTTACAAGACACCTGGTGGTGTCCAATGAGTTTTAAAAGCAATAAATTTATGATACCAAAATGTTGGAATCTAGAGCAGTACAAGTGAAATTTTACAATACTTCATACCAATTCCATTAGAACAAATATACTCTGCATTAACATATATAGGCTACTACTGAACACACTAACTAAATTAAGAAATTAAATATAAAATAAAAAAAAAACACACACACACATTTCATTAAATGTTTAACAATGAAATTTCAGTATTTCTAAATATGTTTACCCAAGTAAGCATTAATGTTAACACTCATTCACAATGAGACTGAGAAATGAAAATTAAGACTGAGCAATGAATACAATAAATTAATGGCAGCTTTCTCCTTTTCTTGTAGATATTGTTTGCTTAATATTAATGACAATGGCAGGCCTATTACATTCACACTGTAAGGCCTAATGCACAGACCCCATATTTTGAGAAACATTTAGTTTTTTCATGTTTACATTCACAAACCAACTGCATTTACTTTATCAAAACAGGCAATTTGAACCAAGACATGCCAGCATGTACTGTAGAAAAACTGGTATATTTACCACATCTTTTTTACATTCAACTAAAAACTAAATACCAGTTTTTTGACATCCCTAATCATAGTCTATCCCTATGTACCAGTCTCTATAGGGAACAGCTAACCTACTAACTAGATCTCTTTAAATGATGGCAACTCTTAGAACAACTGGCACTGGGAAAATAAATGCAACAGAGTCAGAAATAATAACAGCTACTTGTAAGAAAACAGATGCAAATTCAAATTGTATTAACTAATAAGGCCAAATTGTACTTTGGACCAAAGTCTCAGAGATCTAAGAGGCAGTGTAAAGCAAGCCCAATCCCATCAAAAGGGTTTGGATGAACCACTGCTTGATGATTAGAAGATGCTCTTTTCATTTCAGGATTATTTGCTGTCGCAAGCAGACTCAACACAAGTGCCATCCAAAATAAACAAGATACTTAGAGGGAGAGCGAGTGAAAGAGAGAGATGGAGACACATGCGCTTGCCAGTCAGACACCAGTCTTCAACGTGGCACATGGCTGCCAATTTGCTCTCTCACCAGCTCCATTAAGACCTCGACACTGTCTGAACCGCAGCACATCCCTCAGCTGCTGCCCCGATCAAACATCTCTGCCACTCCTCGAAACCAACCAGACATCTCCATTTAGGGACAGTCGGGCTCAGAACGAAAGCATCTCAGTTTCTCCATATTTGGCATGCACTAATATTAAGCATCACAAAAATCCAATTAGAAGTCACAAGAATTTCCTCAAGATTTCATATGTGGTAAGCTTGTGTGGTTCAAAACAACATGGCACCAAAGGGGGGCTAATATTATTTACATTGTAAATTCCTAGGCACAATCTCCACCCTCATCAAATATAATCTCTTTCTACACCACAAAAGAAACAGACGAGAAAAAACCGAGAGTCATGCAGCGGTCAGAAACCACTGATGTACTTTGGCAAACTTAAATGCTGTTTTAACAAAACACTGGATTCGCTTGACGTACAAATGCACACTCAACCAAACAAACTCTCATCATCACTCATGACAGCGTTTAACATATGAGGTCCATCTGTGAGAGGTCTTATGAACCAAAGGGGTAAACCTGACTACAGGGGCACTGAAAAGGAACCACGGATGCATGCTTTTCCAGAGAAACATTTAGAACCTGGAACAATCAGGGGAATCGTTTTTTCCACATCAAACACACACTTCCTTGCCATCTGCTTATGAAACAACAGCTTTATCAGAGCATCCAACATAAACAAGCAAAGGGAAGTGCAGAATCGTAGAGACCGGAGCCTCGTTTCTTTCCTAACAAACGGTCTTGTCTCCAAGCCTGTAGGGGACATGGACTGCACCACCCAAACCAGAGAGAGCACCACCTCTGGGAAAGGCCAAAAACAAAGAGCTGGGGGGAAAAGTAAATAATGAGACACTGTGAAGCAAATTTCCTTCCTGTGCTGCATCTTCAGTAAACATAAACAGGATCTACAGACTCTCAGCACCATGATTTAGTCAAATAAACAGTGTGCGAGGGAGGCTTGTGTCCTTACCTCTCTGAGAGCTGGCGTATTTGGGGGATGCCCATGTACTTCTGGAAGTGCTCAAGGACGTTGACTACACCCTGAAGGAGATTGGCCACCTCTCCATACTGCCTTTTTCGAGTCATAGCTCTGGTGCAACGAGACAAGCTTTTAGCACACTGAGCAAACGGACTGATCATGGGAGAAGGGATCTTGAATAAACATACTCAAGGGAGTCCACACCGCCAGCCAGCATGTGCAGGTGATTGAGGGTGGTTATAGAGGTGGTCAGGTGACGCTTTGCGTGGTCCAGCTGCTTGATGTCACGTGTGATCTCTTTCACCTAAAGCACATTTTTAGATACATTAGAGATAAACAGATATTTAAATTTTGGCTGATACTTATTATATTATGATTGTATTTATTATATGATATTAAATTATATTATATAATACCAATCAAAAATTTGGGGTTAGTAAGGTTTTTAATTTTTATGAAAAAAAGTCTCTCATGCTTACAAAGACTGCAATTATTATTGTTAAAATTTAAAATCACTGTTTTCTATTTTAATATAAAATATTTAAAATGTCATTTATTTTTGTTATGTCAAAGCTGAATTTGCAGCAGCCATTACTCCAGGCACATTATCCTTCAGAAATCATTTTTGATATGCTGATTTCATGCTTAAGAAACATTTCTTAGTACTATCAACGATGAAAACAATTGTGCTGATATTTATGGAGTCTATGAAGAATATAAGATTTAAAAGAAAGCATTAATTTGAAACCGAAATCTTTTGTAACATTTAAATGTATTTATGGTCTTTTTGATCAATTTAATGCATCCTTGCTTAATAAAAGTATTATTTATCATACTGACCCCCAAACTTTTGAACAGTGTATTATTATATTATCATTTAATTAAAAAGTACTAATAAATGGCCAATATAAAAGATTCTATAAGACATTTTAAACCATTTCAACTATTTTAAATGTTACAAGTTAATGTAAGCATCACAGTAATATACAGTGTAAAATGGAGATTCATTTTGAGATTTGCTTAAGATTATATTTATCAAGAACAGTTATTATATATGATGGCAAAGGCAATCTAAATGTGAAACTAGAGGAAATAAACATGCACATGTCAATAACTATTAATTCAATACGAAAACCTATTTATTATTAATATTTATTCAATACTAAAAACATTTTAATATAAGCCAATAACCCAAATGGTGGCAACATATCATGCATCCCTTCTTTATATCGCTTCGCCATATTGAAGACACAGGGATAGAGCTTTGCTATTGTTCTCCTGCCTTCCTCTGATCTGCACTGCATTACATTCACAGATGGCCAGTGCATTACCTTGGGCTCAAAAAGAGCACTGTGGACAAAAACCACAGGATGTCACAGTTTCTTGTGCCTCGGTTACCCAGCCTGTTAGGGTGGGTGGGTGGTGAATGGCTATTTACTCTGGGTCGACTTTCAGGCCTTAAATGACTAGGTTCCTGTCTGGAGGGCTTATTTTTACTCACCATTTGCTCCGATTTCTCCGCTTTGTCTTTGATGTCTTTGATTTTGCCAAAGAGTTGCTGGATGGCTTTCTGGGCCTCCTCCAGTGCCTGGAAGAGAAGACAAAAGATCTAAGATGACCCATACAGCACCGCGGTAGTGTTTTCTTACAGCTCGCTGTCAGTTCGCTGTTTTCTGTGAAACAGCAACCTGAAGTTCACTGGCTTGAGCTGAGTTTGTGTTGGGCTGGTTTCATCGCTTTCAAACTAGGTGATTAGAAAAACAGACACTCAATCTAAATCTTTCCAGCCACATCAAAAGCAATTAATAATGAACTCATATTTTATATTAAATACAGGCTGAATGATGTTTTAATGAACATGCGTCCTTCCTGGCCTCCTGACCTTCCAGCCACTATATTATTTTTAGCAGGAAGATCTCCACACTTCACCAGGGTGGGGAACAAACCGCACGGCTTGAGGAAACCAGTTTTAACTTTACATTCTTGCAGGCCTAGGCTACAGCAGCTGCAATGTTGGCCCTTCCACATGTTGCTCCACCTGATGCCACCACATCACAAGGCTCCTGGCTCGGCCCTGATGGGATCTGATCTTCCTGGCCACTCAAATGCACCTCCCACTGCAGCCACACGGCAAGTGTTTGGAATCTGACAATGCATAATTACTACTTCCTTCAAGAGCAGCTGCAGCACTGGATGAGTGGGAATACTGGCCATTGCCAGTGTATTTAGAGAGACGTGCCTGGGCTGAGAGCAGAGAGAGTTTGGCCGTGTCTTTTGCCTCGCTCCTTCACAGGCAAATGGAATGCTAACAGCCGGCACCAGCTGCCCCCTGGAATTTACCACTTTTACAAGCCTCCTCAAAACACAGAGATACTTTGAGCCACACACACACACACACACACATACACTGTGTTAACAGCAATGCATCCTCCTTTCTATGAAAGGATTCTTCAAATTGCAGTGTTGACTTTAACAGCTCAGAATAAGAAGCAAAACTAGAGCCCAGGTGTTAACTGGGATGCATCTAGTTTAAAGGGGCCACGTTGTTGTAGTGCATCCAGAACTGATTTCTGAAGGTTAGAAAGATGGACTGCTTGTTGGAGGACAGTCCCTGGGTTTCCTTGTTATACTGCTGACCAGGAGAATGAGAAAGAGGTTTATTTGGATCTGGCAGGAAGGAGAGCAGCTGCTACGCATGTGGACTCTATTTGCAGTTTCAGGATGTTTTCCCCCCAGATGGTTAAGGCAGGCCACGGACTATAGGACGACATGGATGCTGGGATGCCTGCTTCATTTCCCTGTAGTGTTGAAGAAAATGTAGAAGTGTTGAAAAAGAAACGTGTTGATCATTAGGACAGTTTAATAGATGCTGACAGGCAGGAATGAGACTGTGTGATTATTTCCTCAGTGATTTTGTCGTCAATCATGTACAGCGTTCCACACATACATTTTCGGTAATTATTTCGTAAAATGCTGAAAATATTATGAAGAAAAACACCTGGCTCAGAGCTACACTTCTCATTGTTTTGCAAGATATTAGCATGTTGGGTAATGATAAAATGGCTATTTTGGTCACACTTTATTTAAAGGCCAGGTATTACTGGCTTTGCCTCAAACTCCTGGTTTTTAAAAAACTTTTTGAAAAGGTGTGTAGCTGTTGCAGCTATCATGTTTTTTTATATTATCCATTATTAAAGTCAACTTTATTACTCCACTCTGCTTTTATAATGTTTGCAATAGAGGGTTAAAAAACCTAGGCATTAAATTAATAAAACAAATATTTTTTTTATTTTAAGAAATGACTAAAACAACTCCAAAGGAACAGACAGGGATTGGTCTATAACGACTGATAGAAAACCACACATGCAGTAAACTTTCCATCCCCTGTTTAGATTAAATATTTATACTACATTCTTTGGGAGGCTCGTTCTCGGCATTCCTAATAAGCAGCTCCAGATGCCAAAAAATACATGAGACATCCTGATCCCAACTGGCTCCCTGACAGCTATAAACCTCTCATCTGAATGCTCCATCTGGGAACAACAACATGGCAAACATTTATAGGGAACTTTCTGCAGCATTGAGGAAAATAATGTATAATAGCACAAACCCTGCATGAGACAAAGAGGAAGGCAAAGCTTGGGTTGTCCACAATTAATATGCACCAAATGCTTTGGCCCACTGTTGACTTTCCTATATGAATGATATCACACATCCAACAAGTTTCCCCACATTGTCAACTGCTTTTCCAATTCAGAAAATATTTCCAAATACGTTGTTGTCAGTTAACAACAGTCTAGAATAGTACTTTCCACACACTTTAATTGTTCTGATAAGAACCACAAAAAATGTTGTTTGGAAAAGTTGGGCAAAGACACTAAGTATATTTTTTCCTAGTAAACAGAACAAAGTGTGGTGACCAGCTAATTATTGTACTAAATCCACATCAGAGAAAACCATAAAAACCATTACTTGAAATAAAATAAACAGAAACTTTACATTTTTTTCAAAATTCTAATTATTTCAGCTAGTTTACTCATTTTCATTTTGTTTAACTTTACTAGATGCACTAAAATAACTCAAATTAAAGCTGAAATAAAATTAATTAACACTACATAGACATTAAAAAACTACTACTAATAAATGACAAAACAAAACAAAACAAAAATTTAAACCTGCGTTTCAGTAGGTTTTATGAAGGTAAAATTAAGATTTTAATACTAAGCCAAAAAATGTTAAGGAAGAAATCGAAGGGAACATAATACATCAATATGTTCTCTAAATATAAATGTCTAGAGAACAGGCAATGGGTTGTACTAACAGCACTTCAAACTTTCAACAGTTTCTTTAAGATTTAAATTTCTTTTTTATTAAGTTTATAAATTTTTAATTCTTTAGCCACTTATTACAAAACCAAACAGTTTAATAGCTTCCAACCACTAGAGTATGTTATTATCTTTTTGCAAAAAAGAGAATTTTCCTCAGTATTTGTTTTTTCTAGTTTCACGCTCTCGTTTTCATTTTCGGAGAAATTTCTGAAAATGTAGTGAGTTTATGAGTAAAACAAAAAGCTTAAAAAGCTAAGAAGCTTTTTTTTTTTTAGGAATGTTTAAATATTTGTATTGAAAAAAAGACAAAAATACTGAAAAAGATAAGACACTTTGCTCTGATTTTAAGACCTTTTAAGACCTGCGAAAACCTTATAAAATAAAAATGAAAAGTATAAAAATAACAATTTTAATGATATAAAAACGACTAGGATCTACACAGCAGGCATACAATAACAATACAAGAGAGGAGTTTGGGTCTTTAAACTGGGTGAACATCTGTGTTGTGACGGTCTCAGATACTATTTATCAGGCCCTTCGGCCCTTCCTCCAAACTTCAAAGAGCCCTGACTCAGTCCCAAATAAGACGCCCAATGACCAATTCTAACTTTAGCATTTTCTGTACCACAGGGGAGAACGTGAAAATACTCAGTTAAGACAAACACATCCGTCCACCTCCTCCACACAGCTAGAAATGTCATCAAGCGGACCCCTGGGATCCCGTTCCAGACACGGATGTCTCCATCTCACTGATAAATACTGCACAGACTAAACAAAAAAGAAAAAAGAAGCTGCAGCGGGTCTTTCCAGTCCTCTCTCTCTCTGTCTCCACCATCACTCCCAGCCTCGAGCTACATGTGTAATCCACACTTCCCCGCCGCTCCATCTGCTGAAAGGATTTTTCCTCTGCTCTGTGGAAACAACTCCGAAGGTTACGGGCCATGAGACTCGTGGCCCAGTGTTTACGGCGATCCATTCAGACACAACCAAATTCCACTAGCGGTGCATGCTGGGTAATTCAAGAACAGCAGAACCCACTGGTTCGCAGGTCTAAACCACGCTGCCTTTCTACATCTCAATAAAGGGGTCGCATTTCACCTCAGCCTGCTGCTTTGATTAAGAACGGATCTGTGTTGAATCAACATTTCCAGCCTGGTCCAAGAAATAGCAGGACACTAAACCACAATGTGGAATGGAATTGCTGCTGAGAACAGGGAAATTCAGAGTAAAGTGCGCCTTCCCTTCCAGGAAGAGACAGCACATGGGACTCTGAAGAGCCTTGGTCACTTCCAGAGATGTGAGACGGAAGAGATGCACAAGACAACCATGATGTCAAGAGCAGCTGTGGACAGAGTGGTTCACCACGAGGAACGTTCCTAAGCTGCTTAAACCACTACAATGATTTGATAACAGAGAACAAAAACACATACAGTTTGCCCAAAATTGAAAACTCTATCACTGTTTATTCATTCTTATGTTATTCCAAACCTGTATGACTTTCTTTCTTCTGTGGAGTGTAATAGAACGTATTTTTAAAATGTAGGTTTTTTTTTGTCCACACAATGAAAGTCAGTGGGGACCGATGTTGTTTGACCTTCATTGTATGAACAAAATCAGAAATGTCCTCCAAAATATCTTCTTTTGTGTTCCACAAAAGAAAGAAAGTCGGTAACACTTTTGCATAGGGACCAATTCTCACTATTAACTAGTTGCTTATCAAAATGCCTACTGGTATTAATAACATATCGGCTGTTTATTAGTACTTATAAAGCACATATTCTGCATGACCATAATAATGTTGATGACATTATGAATGTGTAAGCAAAGTACTCACCTGTCTGCCATCTTGCCCCACATTAGTCTGTCCCCTCACTACTGTCCTGATGTTGTCATCCAACCGTCTGATTAAAAGAAGTATTTACAATACCAATTGAATTACTGAAAACCTAAAGAACCTCTATATATTAATGCAGACCATGTCAGGGTCTAAATATTAAAAACTCACCTGATTTTAAGTCGAATGTTATTCACCACTTCATCTATATTCGCCAAAGACTACAAAAATAAATAAATAATAATAAAAATCAAGATTCTTTAATTTAATCTCTTTTAATAATCAGCATCTTAACTGTCACTTCTTCATGCTTGGAGAGCATAATGCCCTCTAGTGGCAAAAAATATGAACATTCAATAGAAGAGAATTTCTGCAGTAATGTCAAGCAATTATTGGTCACTTGCATTAATACGGGTGACCTAAACACAGGCGTTAAATTTTATTTATTAATTATTTGTACTATCAGTGCTAACAGTATATAATAGTATAATGCTGCTTAAATACACAAAAAGGTTTTGAATTAAGACATACATGCATCATGTTGACCATTGCTCAAGAATTCTAATTCAGACTCACCTGTTCTGTTGGAAACAATGTATTAATGTATTCAACAGCATTGAAGTCGGCTCGATCCAAAGGGTCTTGGCTGGGGAAAACCTAAAACAAATGAGCAGATAGCATACGATATAGCCAAGACGAGAAAAGCAGGCTCTACTGAATGAGGACCAGGTGGCCACAAGGTATCTAAAGATGTTCTGCGATTCTGAAGTGACCAAAATGCTTTTCTACACTGCAGTCTGTTCAGGTGGCACCTTAACAAATAGATCAAGAGATCCAGCTTTATTACTGATCTAATGCTGGACTCAGTGGAGATAGTAGAATGAATATGGCTTGACTAACCATTCTATTATTAAGCAATTCTGCACGTGCAATGTTGATGGTTTAATCACATACTTTTTCCTCACTGTACTAAGGACGGGTTTTTTTGTTTTGTTTTTTGGCCTGCTGCCATACATATCTGCTTCTTAATTAATGGATTTCAGAGTATTTCTACTTACAATAGGATGCATTCGTGGACCAATAGTCAGTTGTTTAACTAGATAAATTTGTTCACGCAAGAACTCTTTTAGAGATAAAACTACTGTATGTTGACCATTTCAAGGGTTTTTAATATTTCTAGGCTATCAGCAAGCCCTTGGATCATCGGTATAAACATAAGCTAAATTTTCTTAGCATTTTATACTAACGTTACAAACTAACAGTAGTCCATCTTACGATTCTTAAATTGCATTGCAGTCCAAATTCTTTATTTTATTCATCTTTTACATGTAGAAAACCCTGGAGGTGTCAAGGTGTGTCTTGACACCTGCCTTCAAATAACAAGCTAGCAATGACAAATTTGCGTTTGCTGGTGTTTTAAACCTGAAGTCAGTTTTGACAACAGCTATCCACGTAAACTAACACTTAACATGAAACCAGACGTGAGTGAAACTGTGAGCATTAATGGAGATGTATCAAACTGGCTATTAGCATCTCTGCAGAAGACAACAGCTGACAGCTTGTATGCTCTCTCTGACACTGCATTAAAAACAGTCACAACGCCAGTTCATCAGTTACCTGCTCAATAGCCAGCTGCACTTCTGGAGTAAGGTGTAATATCGCCTCCAAATCTTCCACTAACTCTAATTCTTCATCCTCCATCATTGTGAGCAGTAAACAGTCGCTGTTTATTTCCCTGTGCTGAATCCTTCTTTACCGGTGTCGGTGCTCAGGAAAAAATATGATTCATTATCGCCATCTGTGGCGCTGGAGACTCAACTCTGTAAGAGCTGTTCAGGTTAATCATTCTCACTTTTGATAATATTTATAAAGAGGATACTTGTCTATTGTCAATGTTGGTCTATAGCAAATCACCAACTCACGTACTGTAGTAATATTAGACTTTTAGAAAAGTATAATAGTTTTCAGATTCTGAAATGGAAACTGGGAGATGTGAAAGCAGGAGGAGCTGATTTATTATTATAAAATGGTGAGGATCAAAACTGCACAAAAGAAGAGAGCAAAGAAGGGTCTGAAGTCTCTAATGAACCAGTTCTCTTTAATTAAGTGAAAACATACAGCATACATTTGAGTCTGAACAGGTTAATGGTGTGAAATGTGAACTATAGCCTGCTGTGCTCTATTTCTCTCTGTCAACCTAGCTTAAAGTCCACATAAAATCAAAATTGACTTTATTTTACTTTACTAGCGCACATTGCTAGTCTTGATGTAAACAATTAATCTGTGCAAGTTAATCCGCTTAAAAATAATTGTTTGTCTTCGTAATCTTTTATCAAAATCTGAACATTTACTTCCGCTCTGGAATGGCATTCCTTTTCTGATGACATCAGTTTGACGGCTTGGGCAGAATATCCTTAAACCCACCCCTCCAACCATTAGATTGCTATGAGTGAGAGACAGAGAGAGGAAAAGTGCAAACATAAACATGCCCTCTATTCAGTATTTCATTTCAGCTGGAAATACGTCACTATACTGAAATAAAGTCGGCAGCAACTTCCGGTTCACGTGGACTTTAAAGGGATACTCCATCCCAAAATGAAAATTTTGTCATTAATCACTTACACCCATGTCGTTCCAAACCTGTAAAAAGCTTTGTCCATCTTCAGAACACAATTTAAGATATTGTGGATGAAAACCAGGAGGCCTGTGACTGTCCCATAGACTGCCAAGTAAATAACAGTGTCAAGGTCCATAAAAGGTATGAAAGACATCATCAGAATACTCCATCTGCAACCCAGATTGCACGTCTGATGGCAGATGGAGTATTCTGATGATGACTTTCATACCTTTTTTCACCCGGCCCCTCCTCCTCAGACGCAGGTTGCCAGACTGATGAAACAAAAAGGAACTTACGCACTTGATGATGAATGAAAATAAATGCACTGTGTTTTCCGCCAACTGGCAACCCGAAATACTGAAATACAATTGGGTAATCTGGCAGTTGGCGGGTTTCACAAACCAAAACAATGATCGACATTCCGGCCCAGAACACACATTTTCAAAGGAGAATAACTGACTGTAGCACTGTTTTTCAGATAAACAAGTATGTTAACATAGCATGTTTCATAAATATCTGCAAACATATTATGGTATTTTTATGCTTTAGTAGAGTCAAAATCTTACATACAGCACCTTTAAAGTTCAAGATTAGCTCACTGTGAATTCAAGATCCATGCTGCTGTGTACTTTGTTTCCTAAACTGTAAATGATTGATATTATTACTCACTGAGATTCTGTTTTAGAAATGAATGAGCTCACAAAGGAGACACAAGATGCCTCAGGAGCAGCTGGACACTCGCTGCTATAAAATAAGAGAAGGACTGCATAAATGGAGGGATATTTTCACATGGTGAGTGGATGCAAACATACAGTGGTTTCTGTAAGTTTGAGACCACATTGAAAATCTGGTGTTTTTCTTTTTACCTTGCTCTTTGGATTTTAGGTCATGCTGTATGACATGATCATCAGAGTTCAGTGTTGTTTTAGTATTATTTATGCCCTATTGTTTATTAATATTTTGAATTAGCTATTATTTATAATTCATTTGGATTTTAAGTTTTAGTTTTTAAGTTAAGTTTATATTGTTGCTATATGCTTTGGTAATTTTTATTATTTCTTAAGTTTGCATTTTTATCTAATATTTATATATTTTTTTGCTTCATTTCAATTACTGACCAGGACATGAATTATTTTTAATAGTTAACAGTTAACCATAGCAACACTGTCAGGTTTAATAATAATAATATATTTTAAATACATTATACTTTATATTCAGAGGACTACCTTTGTATGAAAACCCTCATCAAATGGTGCAGTTATTCCAGTAAATGTTCATTACAGGCATCTATTCGAAACTTTGCTGATGGGACAAGGCCTCTCAGCACTGATCAGTGGGACTGCTGTAACATCTCAGTATCTGGCGTCCGTTTTCTATCTGAATACACCCATGCTGCAGAGCTTTATTAATTACACCCTTCTTGGCATCACTTACACCGTGGCACTGATCTTCAGAAGAGGTATTTGATCATCAGCAGTTTAATTACTTCTATTGAGTGTGTTTTATTCTTGTTCAATCACTAAAGATCTGCTACTGTTATCCACTTTTTTTGGCATGTAATATGCAGGTTGCCTCTCTTTTAATGTAGGTGATGGCAATATTTTGCATATTTTAAAAACAAAATGGTGGAAGTATCTATTGTTGGGACTGACAGATGTGGAGGCAAATTACGCAGTGGTGAAAGCATATCAGTACACCACATTAACCAGCATACAGGTGAAAGCTTTTTCTGGATGTGATTATATACACTGTGCTCACACTTGCATTCAAAAGTGAGTGCTTGGTAAGTTTTCTGAAAGAAGTCTTTTATGCTCACCAAGGCTGCATTTATTTGATCAAAAATACAGTAAAAAGAATATTGTGAAATACAGTTTTAATTTAAAATAACTGTTTATATTTTGCTATATTTTAAAATGTTATGAATAGAAAATATAATGAAAATTTATGAATTATGGTACTCAAATTTACTGACCCAAAACTTTTGGACTGTAGTGAAGGTTCTGAATTTGCATTTCAAAACGTGTCCCATGTAACACATTGACAAAATCAGAACCTGATTTAAATTCTCAGTGCAAGCTGTTGTTTGACATACTGACCTGCATTACAGCTGCTGGACTGCTTTATTATCCCGGTTTTGATGATCTTGTCCTGGTTCTTCCTGAAGACCTGCTATAGGATCATTCACTATGTAGCTGTATGTATATGTCTGGCTGGGGTGGGAGCGGATATCATTGCTGGCCAAGACCAGGGATCTTGTGAGAAGCAACCTGCTTCTCCAGAACATACATACATCATACATATAGCATAAAATGTAATGCAAGTCAAACATATTTTTTACGGTAAAATTCCAGCAACCACAACGCCGTTTTTTTACCGTACATTTTTACAGAATCTTTTTTTACACATCATCTGCACTGTTTTATTTTGTCACCTACAGAGGGATTCTAGAACATAAAGTGTTTAAAATTCAGTGGACATGGGAAATTGGTAAAGTGCAGTGATGCGAAATGAAAATCCTTTTGTTATTTCAATGCCATAATCTGAGGTTTGATTTTTCACCTCTCTTCACCTCTTATCCTGGCTGGATATGCGCTCTGCATGTACAGCTTCTAAAGCTTTATGCCTGTGGTGATAAAGATGAGCAGTGCCACAGCGGTCAATCTTTCCTTACTCACTGGAGACCTCTTCAGCCTGTTTTGTGGGCTCTTTTTGTTCCAGTACACTGTGAGTAAAATACTTAATTGAGACATGTATTTTATATTATAAAATGTAAAAATATATTTTTAATGTAATTTGGTGATTTGCAAGAAACATTTCTTAATATTATTGATGTTAAAAACAGTTAATACTTGTGGAAACCACATTTTGTTTAGGATTCTTTAAAGAATAGAATGTTCAAAACTGATTCATTGTAACAAATCCACCGAGCATAGAGGATTTGTTACAGGCGAGCGTAGTGAGAACCCAAGTGCAGTTTATTTTCAAGGTGCAATCCAAACAGACTTGACCAGACTCACCGACAGCAGGTTACAACATTAATACACGACACAGGGGACATTGGCAAAAACATGGCTACTTATAACAGACAATGATGGACACATGACATGAACAAACCAATGGGGAACAAGACACATGACTAAAGCAACCAATGAGCAAACAGAACTGATAGTCACATGACAAGACAATAACCAATGAGAACATGACACATACACAAGGCAGCGATACATGTGGGCAAGGGAAGCATGAAACAAACAGCATAAAATCAAACTACAAAAAAAAGACATGAAAACAATGAACAAGAAACAAAACCCAAAACAGAACTTACATTTTCCCTCCTCTAAGGGCGGCTCCTGATGCCCAAACAAACAAAACCCAAGAAATTCAGGAGGGTGGTGGAGCGGAGGCGGAACGGGGGAGGGATGGAGGGCCAGGTGCGTGAAAAGGAACAGGAGCTGGAGGGTGGAGCAGTGACAGACAATGGAGCAGAGGGGGACCTGGGCCGTGGAGCAGATCCAGAGCAATATGGAGCCATGGCGGTGCAGGCCTAGTCTGAGTGGCCTCCATGGCCATGGCAGGACAGGCAGAGAGTTCGTGGACGATCTCCTTGGCCTCTTCTTGAGGTTCTGCAGTGGACGCCGCTTCCTCTGGAGGTACTGGAGTGAATTTTCGGTCAGGAGAGGTCTCAGGAACAGACTCGTGGACAGGAGAGGTCTCTGGAGCGCAGTGTGCAGCCCACACACTCAAAATGGTGACTGCCATTACTGGAAGCACTGAGGTCAATGGAACAGTCTCTGTGACAGCCATGACATGGTGAGACTTAGGCTTGGCCAGGGACTCAGGAGTGGCGGCCATCTTGGCCGGGGACTCAGGCATGGCGGCCATCTTGTGTGAAGGCCCTGGCTTGACAGGCATGTCGTGACCAGACTCTGGAATGGCGGCCGTGTCGTGACCAGACTCTGGAGGATCAGCTACAACGTGTCGAGACTCTAGAATGTGCTTCTTTATGAAGAGACTCTTGTGTTGCGGCCATCTTGCGACGAAGCTCTTCAATGGCAGCCATGTTGTGGAGAATCTCATGAGAGACTGGCATGATGTGAGCAGGCTCTGGCTTGGCAGGTATGATGTTAACAGGCCTTGGGGTAACAGGCATGGCGTGGAGAACTCCTGACATGACAGTGGGGATGTGAGAATGCTCTGGCGCAGAGGGTACAGCACAATTGCGGGGTTCCTCATCCGCAACTCCCACAGTAAGAGGTGAACCAGCCAGAAAAAGAGCATGGTCAATATATTCTTCTAGGGTGGCAGAGCATCCATATCTGATCTGGCATCAGATCAGATAAACAGTCTTTGAGTCCCTTACAAAAAATTCCAGTTTATTTTCAAGGTGCAATCCAAACATCCAAACAGAGACTTCAGACTTGACTTGAACAGACTTGAACAGCAGGGGACAATGGCAAAAACATGGCTACTTATAACAGACAATGATGGACACATGGCATGAACAAACCAATGGGGTACAAGACACATGACTAAAGCAACCAACGAGCAAACAGAACTGATAGTCACATGACAAGACAATAACCAAAGAGAACATGACACATACACAAGGCATAGATAAATGTGGGCAAGGAAAGCATGACACAAACAGCATAAATCAAACTACAAAATAAAAGACATGAAAACAATGAACAAGAAAAAAAAAACCAAAACAGACCTTACATTCATTTGAAATATTTCTCTCTTTTTTTAAACATTATTAATGTCTTTAACTTTTAAGCAATTTAATGGATGCTTGCTGAATAAAAGTATTAAATTCTTTCCAAAAAACAAAAGATCTTACTAGCCTCACACTTTTGAACAGCAGTGTCTATATAAGAAAAATAAATTATACAATTACAAAAATAGCAATCTATTAAAACAAACAACTAAAAAATGAACTGGTGCCTTAAATTTGATTACAGTATAATAAAAATACAGTCTCTGTGTTTTTTGACCACCTTTAATGTTAATTAATAATAACAAAAAAATGGAGTGAAAACTCATTATCAAAATAAATGCTAAGTAGAAATAACAAGAAATTAAAGTAAAAAAAAATGCTGATGATCTCTTTAATCCTGACATTGAGAATTAGCATAAGTGGCAGTGGTATTGGTGTCCTTGTATTCTAATCTCAGATATTCTGGATCATTGTGACATGGAGATTTATATTTCTTTAATGTGTGAAGGTTTTTTTGAGTCTCCTTCGTCATCAGCTTACTCTTTGACCTTCCTCAAAAAAAGATCTTAGTAATTCATTTATATACTGAATTTGCAGTACAAGCTTCATGTAACTGGAACTGTTTTTATAGGCTATTTAGATTAACTTCTTAGTATTTTATTTTCCACAAACGGTCCATCAATGTTGAATAATTTCAGTCCATATTCACCTCATTTGTTCTTCTTCAGTTCTCAGGACTGTATATTGTGTCATTGGTGGCGATCCTCGTTGGTTTCATCATGTTTAACACCGTCCCTTCGCTGAACCGAGCTCTTGCCCCGGCATCTAATGAGGAAGGTTGTGAGTTTGATAAGGACAGCACTCAAGGCTGTGTGGATGAGACAACCTGTGCACAAGCAGAGCAAGATCAAATCAAGAGCCCAGTGAATGAAAGACAGTCAGCATGTCTCGTCATAAACAGTGTTAAAATGTAGTTTTATTAACTCATGGTAAAACACAGACTATAACTTTTTTTTTTTTTGTTGTTGTCATTATATTTTAATAGTGGTTTATGTTGATAAATCAAATGAATAATCTGCATTTGTATCTGTGAGAGTATGAGAGTATGACGTAGGCTATATGTTCTAATCTTATGACATTTTGTGCGTTTAAACCACTGATCTTTAATATAGAACATATATAGATCAGTGGTTTAAACAAATAAATTATATCACTGTTGGCAAACAAATTGATATTTATGTGCAAATGGATCTGTGGATGCCACTGTTGTCACTTTAAACCAGGGGCACGTTCAAGCTCACACCGGTGCGCAACGTTTTGCTACGTTTTCCGGGTTGAACGACACATTTCCTGGAAACGGTGTGCAACGGGTTTGAGATGCGTTTTCTCTTGTTTGGTGGGTGTGTCAGAAATGTCGGCCCAATCAGCGGCAGCATGTATATAAACCACGCGGTATTAAAGAGACACCTCGCACAATGGGTCCTAGTAAAGTAGTTTACAAATGTGTCCGCTGCAGCTCGGTATATGCAACAATTGAAGACATTAGAAGACATGTTTGCCTTAAGAGTTTTATAGTAAAATATAGCATATCACCATGATGATGTAGTTGTTTATATATTTTTAACTTCATTGCAAGGCAAGTTTATTTATATACCAAATTTCATACACAGTGGTAATGAAGTGCTTTACAAAAAATGAGAATGATAATTAATACAAGGTATTTAAAAATTAAGAACTAGAAATAAAATAATTTAAATTAGAATTGATTAGCTACCAGGAGATAAAATAGATGTGTTTTCAGTCAGAATTTGGTAAGATGTTCTCTTTCATTCTGGACGGCAAGGGCAGTGACTGTAACATCGAGGGTACTTTGCAGTATTAAACAAGTATTTATATCAATATCATCAGGCTCCGAAAATTCTTCAAAAAGAACACAGAGAATGGCCTTCTCAGCTGCCATAGTTGCAACGCTTGCGTCATCACAACAGGGTGTTCAACACGCCACCGTTTCCGTTTAAAAAACGTTTTGCAACGTTTTGTCGGGGCTGAACGCAGCCCTGGGCTCTGAACCATTCAAGGAACTCAAACCGGAAACGAACGAAATTTTGAAAGGAACGGAACCAGGAATTCCATTAAAATGGCCATTAACCGTTTAATAACGTTATTTTATCGTTCCATTTAATATTTGAAATTTGCTGTCAACCAATCACGAATTCCAGTAGTACAGCCTATATTTTTGTTTTCTTTGCACATATAAAGTATTCTCGTAGCATCGTAAAACCACGGTTGATCGTTAAAACAGCCCATGTGACATCAGTGGATCAACCGTAATTTTATGACGCTAACTACATGGATTAACTGCCAAAAGTAAGTGGTTTGCTTAAAGTTCTGTTTGAGGTTTAACCCTTGCGCTCCTCATTTGGGAGTCACACTCATGGTCTTCGCATCAAAAGTGACCGGACACCTGAAATTTATCTTTCTTTTTTCTTCAGTAAAATCAATCTAATATATTTTTGTTCAATAATATTTTTTCTTTTGTATTTTGAGAGAATTTTATGGTAATAATTAATATTTATGCAATAACTATTATACATTTTTCCAATTGAAAATAGTATAAAAATATTCTCTAATTTAAAAAAAATAAATAATAATAATTCAATGCAGTATCTGATTAAAATAGAGACTAGGCCTTTAAAATATTTTTTTAAAGGCAGATTAGCACCTCCTGGTGAGAGCAAAGAAAGAAAAACATGTAATTTCATGGTGTAACCACTAGATCCCTGTATAGGAATCTATAGAGAGGCTTTTGAATTCCCTAGGTGTTTTTATACATAATTGTTTACTTTTATTAATTTGCGGATTTAAATGTATATTAAAGCATTCTTTCAAGACTACTTTTTGTCAAGGTTTATATTTTTTGTTGTTTTAAATATTGATTTGAAGCGTCAGTTTTTGAATTATCATTACTTCAGTCAAACCTGAATACAGAAAGCATGTTGTTATACAAAACATTAAAATTCTATAAAAATGTACAAGTGTGTGTGTGTCCTCGCATGTGTGAGTGGGTGTGTTGATTTTGGACTCTAGATGTTTTAGAGTTTCACCTCTTCATTGCCGTGCAATTTTTCTGCATCATGCGGGATTTGTAGATTGTACACACAAAAATTTTCGTATTTAAATTTTTTTTGCTATTTTTTTGTCAGTTTTGACCGAAGACCATGAGTGTGACTATTTTTTTTCACGAGCGCTTAGCTTTTTCGAATCATGCCCTCAATTTTTTTGTGTGTTCACATTTTGTACCATTCCGATGATTTTTTAATATTTAAAATGTAAAATGATTTTTTTTTTTAAATTTTAACTGAATTCAAAAGGTTCCAATGTTATTTGGTTCCAAACGGTTATCAAAATATCTTTTGTTCTGCAGAAGAAACAAAAAAGTCGTAAAGGTTTGAAACAAGTAAATGATGACCATTTCATTTTTGGGTGAACTGTCCTTTCACTAGCCTGTCAAGTGCCCAAAAATGACTACTAAACAATAGGTAAATGTATCAAGATTTATTTTTTATTCAACATTTGTTCTTTTATTTATTTATGCTCCTCTTACAACATAATGGACAGTTAGGTCTATATGCAGCCCCAAATTTACAGGCTATATACAATTTGAACTTTCTCCATAGGGAAAACACACTCTATATATACGCATATATATAATATCAGTGTGAAAAGAGGTCTGAAAAGTTGCCCCAACATATATATATATAACTGTACATGGTCCCAGAAATTGAAAAGAACATATTTTAAAACGTTAGCACTGAAACAAGAATCATCCATCTACATGCGAAAACAGCCACATCAATTAGTCCAAGAATGTATACATCCAAGTGTGAATACACAAAACTAAAACCTGACAACCAAAATAAAAAAAGTTCAATGTGTTTTCTCTCACACGCTTACAGAAGCAAAACAACTGCAGGGACTCTTGCGCAACATAATGCTAGTGTAATTGGTAAACCTGGCTTGCTCTCACTGGGACAACCGACAGGGATCACAGTGTTAGTTTTAAATCAAATCTCTTTATACATACAGGCTGTGCTCTACCTGCAGAGCTGTGTAGCGGTCAGTGTGGCTCAATACAGACATCTTCCCGTCCAGGAATCCTTCACCATCTCTCAGACTCTTACAACTCTCCTGAAGCCTAAAAGATGTTTATTTAAGGAACACGAGGTGACATCAATCCACCTTCCAATTGCAACATTATTAGTCACTAAAACATAAAAAGCCTCTGAGAAACTCATTCACTACACAAACACACAAATGCATGTAACTTTAACACTCTGCTACATGACAAAATAACCGTGCAGTTATTTCCTGCACATATAATATCCAACATTTATCACCAGTGGCAAGATGAAGGCATTGAATGTGTTGGAATACATTCACAATGACATCCAGAATAATGTTTGCGCTGTTGCAAACTAATGGCTAGTTAATATGGTTCATACACCACTGAGCTGGATTGAAGTACTGTAGGTGGCTTTGTTAGTGAATAACTTAAAGAGTGCAGGTGCAGCAAAAGAACAATAGGGGGCGTCTGTGCAGCATTGAACAGGACTCCAGATTGACAACGTTAAAGGCACTCCTGTCAGATTCCCATGACTCACGTGACAGTCACACAACAATAGTGTCTATGCCAGCTAGAGCACTACAGATAAATCATGTAAACTCTGTAAAAAGACATTTTCTAATAGAAACATCTCACATACACTCCTGGTGTCAACTTCATGATTGACTATTGTACACTGCAAAAATGATTTTCTTACTCAGTATTTGTCTTGATTTCCAGTAAAACCCTCACTTTTTTAAATCAACAATATAATTATACATTAGCAAAACAAAATGGCTTGATACATCAAGTCTTGTTTTTTGAATAAACGTATCAAAGTTCAGTGAGTTTATGCTTATGCGAGGCAAGAAAGAAGCTTTATTGGAAGGGAAACAAGATTTTTTTTTCTTCTTGTTTAAAGCATAAGCGCACTTAATTTTGATGCATTTAATATCTTAATTCATCTTCTCAAGTAAATCTATCTTGCTTTAAGAATTTATAAATATCTGAAATGAAAAAAAAAAAAAAAAAAAAAAAATTAAGAAAATCATTTCTCCAGTGTAATGATGATGCTACATCTTGCATCAACTATAGTGGTAAAATATGACACCAAACTGACCAGGTAAATTGATTTTAAAGCGACAGTTCACAAAAAAAAAAAAAAAAAAAAAAAGATCATTCACTCATCAAGTCATTTTATGACTTTCTTTATCCTGCAGAACACAGAAAGAAGTTATTTTGAAGGGGGTTTTTTTTCTCTCCAGACAATGAAAGTCAACAGGGCCTGTGTGGTTTTGAACCCCAATGACTTTTATTGTACTAACAAGTACAGTTCATGTTCTGCAGAAAAAGGAAAGTCATACAGGTTGGAACGACAAACTCTCTCTTTAAGAACTGTAGGGACTTCAAGAACTGGTTCAGGATTCAACACAGTACAATAAACCTGGTCTAGCGGAGCTGAGAAGAGTATTCACATGAGGTGTGCTGTTAGTTGAGGAGTTAGTGTGAGGTATTATGGGGGCTGCCTTTTCATTTAGTCATTTAAACTAGTAGTCACACATATCAGGCTGGATGAGAGTCAATCTAGGCTGGGATCGCACCACAGTTTCATCATAATACACTTCACTAGAGCCTAAAACACACTGAGCAGCACACAAGCACTCTAGACTTTGCTTTTGCCCACACATAAAGATAAAACATCTCTTTTTGTCTTTTATTATATATCATTATATAGTAGACATTCAATAAATTTCTTTGTGTTGTGTTTATATACTTTCTTTTCATTTGGAATGTACTTGAGTCCTTTAGCTTTATAGTTCGCTTGAATGCAGTGCTGCATGTGGGGGCAGTCTCAAACGGGGCAGACCGGTCTATAAGTGTCTATGCTCTATCTGGGGGTCTGTATGTCAGCGCTTCAGGCCAGCTTTAGCGTGCTGACTGGGAAGGAGGGCATGGTCACCATTGTGACTGGGTTGAGGACGGTCTGGCCCACCAGTTGAGGGTGATGGGTAACCATCTGAGCACCCACTGGCATTTGCTTGGCTTGCGCGTTGGTCACCGAAGTGCCGTTCATCTGGCTGTGAGAGAGTGTTTGCGCGATGTGGCTCATGACTGCCGGCTGTGTGACTGTGACAGGCTGTGGGTAGATTGGCGGAAGATGGGCGACAGTGATGTGGCTAATGGATTGAGGTCCTGGGGCCAGCTGCACTGAGCTCGAGGAGGAAGGAGCGATGTGGGCCACATGCTTGGAGCCCGGCTGGATCACGCGGTTGACGGTTTGAATGACGGAGGCGTGTGACGCCGATCCCGCGTGGGCGATGACGGAAGGCTGCAGGCTGGCCGCGGTCACTATATGGGTCTGGGCTGGAGGTAGTGTCTGCGGGGTCACCACCTGGGCAGCAGGAGCGGACGCTGGGGTTGAGGTCAGAGCGGGAGCTGTGATTGGAGCGGCGGCAGCGATGGGGGAGAGTTGAGCTGAGGGAATGGGGGGTAAAGTCTTCGATGGATTGTGAGGGATGTGGATGTGCTGTGTTATGAGGGATGACACAGGACGGGACTTCTTTAAATCTTGCTGAAGCGCAGCAGGCACTTTGGGTAAGGCGCTGGGCATCTCGTCTTCGATATCTTCATCAATGTTGTCTTCACCTTCTGTAGAGAACAACAACAAAAAATGATAAGAAACTATTAATGGATTAAGTTAAAAACTATCAAAATAATAGCTTTTGTGGCTTTTAGTCAACTGCCATTAGCTTTGAAGCCACTTAATGTACTTTTAAAAAACATTTAGGATATACTGTATACAGCACTGTGTAAAAGTTTGGGGTGGGTAAGATTTTTTTTATACTAATGTAAAGTGTATTATGATCACCAAGGCTGCATTTCCTTAAAAATACAGCAAAACAATACAGTGGAATATTATTATTTTCTTTCTTTTTTCCTTTATTTATTACTTTTAAATAATATGCTGATTTGCTGCTCAAGAAACATTTCTTATAATAAAAAAATATATATATAATATAATATAATAATTTTGTGGAAACCATGATACATACAAAATGCTTTGTGGTTCATTTCATCCCACAGGATTTGCTGAGGTATAGAAAGCTCAAAAGAGCTGCACTGATTCGAAACGGAAATCTTTTGTAACATATATGCCTTTACTGTTACTTTTGATCATTTTGATGCATTGTTGAATAAAAGTATTAATTTCTTTATAAAAAAAAAAAAAAAAAACTTGCTGAACATAAACTTCTGAATGGTAGAGTTATGCAATTAAAAATCTCAGTTTTGCACAATCTGTGTTTGACCAATCAATCCCTACTGACTGAATCTCGGCACACAAATTTATGAAGTGATTTCAAGGACTTTTTCCAGCTCTGTCAAAAAGCATGCTGTCAATTAGCGTGGAAACCTGCAGATGAGGTCTTCTGCAGGACTAACCTGAGGCAGTGGAGGTGGAGGCCTGGTCATCATCTGGCTGGACAGTCTGTCGAAGAACACGGTCGATCTCAATCACGTCCAACCGCTGACTCAGCTCGTTCTTGAGCTCGGCCAGTCTCTGCTGCAAGGCGATCTTCTCCCGCGCCAAACGCTCCATCTCATGCTCGTAGTCCTTCTCCTTCCTTTTCAGAGTCTATTCGGGGAAACAGAGAAATAAATAAGTGAGCATTTTCCACATGCACCAAGAGCTGGCAGGGTGCACTTAAAGTCTATAGTCAGCAAAAAGACACAGCTGCAAGAATGAAATGTCATTTTGCTGTGCAGCAAAAAGGAGGTAAGAAGAATACAAGACCAGCATTCACATGCACTTACACCTGCTTGGCTTTTTCCTTAATACCCCATCTATGATTAAGGAAGTCCAGCTAAAGCAAAACAAAGAACCCAAGAAACCAGTAAGAGACATAAACTGCTGGATTGAAAGAACTGAAAATAGAGGAAGATATGTTATACTGTAGATAAATATATTCACTAACTAGTCCATAAATATAACTTGCAGATTAATAAATTTGATATGATTTGAATGATATGTTATAGATATTGGTATACTGGGTAAAAAGAGGCATACCATCATTACAAGATACTAATTTATGTTTTTATTTTTGTATATATAAAATAATAATCATTATAATGTAATTCAATGTAATGTAATTTAATAATATATATGTATATTACATATACATTTAAAATTCATTTATTTCTCTCTATAAAATAACTGGTCATCGTGTCAGGGTTTATTTTGTGATGATGATGATCAAAAATACCTCTTACATCTTGACAGAGCACTGTCAAGGCTGCTTATATTAATCCAATTTCTTATAAGGAAGACATTTGGGAATTTAGACGTGCAAGTAAAAAAAATGTCACATCATGCTTCTCTGTAAGTGTGCTTGTAATCATCTACAGGCGTAGATGTCAGTTTCTGCTTCTTCCTGGATGCCTCGGCCCCGCGAACACCTCCCCCACGGTCTGTTTTTACCCTGCCACTGCCACTCTCTCTTACTCACACAAACACGTGGATTACCCAAGGCATGACAGCACCTCCCACTTCTGGGAAAGCATTCACTTGCTGTGCACGAGTGCACACGCTGAGTAACCAGTGGGAGGAGCCCATGACACACGAGCTCAGCCAATCACAAGTGGACATCTGGGTAGTGTGAGCATGCTAAACAAGACTACATCTCTGCCTACCCAGAAAAACACACAGATACTGATACAACTTTACAAACATGAGTTAAACTGTAGATCAGAGAAACGAAACTCCAGACACACACACACACAGATAGAGACAGAAGGGAGGGACAGAGGGCAAGACACGGCACACACTGGGCTGGGCAGAACCGACCCAGTTTCCCTGCACTGTCAGCTGACGCATAAGAAACAAACAGGCAACGAGGACACAACAGCAGCTAAGGCCCTTAAGAGGATGGATCGAGAGAGATTAAAGGGTCTGTGCACAAAGAAAGGGAACTCCACAAAACTCAAATCCATGATGCTCAGCAATATATCTTACAGGGGAATAGAAACTTTAAAGTAGTAGTGATAATAATAACGATAATTTTATATATATTTTTACATTTTTATTTTTAATATAAAAAAATAAATATACAATGTAGTTTTACAATATGTACAATTTTCACAAAATAATGTGTGTGTCTGTGTATGTATGTATGTACACACTTTTTTAAAAGATATAACAATACAGGATGTAATAATCACAAAAATACATCTAAAAATACATTTTACATATTTGATTATAGATTACATATTGTATAAAACAATAATAATAATAATAATAATAATAATAATAATAATAATAATAATAATAATTCATGGTTATCAGTAATATGTCTGACAGGAAATAAATAAAATAAAATTTAACTTATAAATAAACATTGTTAACATTTTTAAAGAATATTTTACAAATACATGCACAATATTTTGGAAAATACTTATAAATGTATATATTAAAATAATATAATAAATAATAATAATAATAATCAAACAATCATACTCAATGTATTAATAATAAATAATAACAATAATAATAATAATAAATATATTTTATATATATATATATATATATATATATATATATATATATATATCTATATATATATATATATATATATATTTATTTATTTATTTATTTTTACAATTATTATAAATAAATACAGTATATTTAAATGACAAGCCTGAAGTCTGAAAGCTGAGGTTTAAAAATAAATCTTAGGGAACAATTCTGTGATGATGCAGATGAATCACTTAATTAAGTCACTGAAAAAGACAGTTCGAAATGATGTAGAAAAATGAATTTAAATTACCATTTCCATAAATCAGAAAATCAAAAATCACTGCATATAAGTACATTTAAAGAAACCCACTACTGACACACTAACCCTCAAACAATGAGCAATGACAATGGATGCATGTATCACACAGCACCACGTGCGCTGGACAAGCATGGCCCTGAAGAAATAATAACAGCGTGGAAAAAAGATCCAGGTCAGTCATTTGATATGTGTACGGGTGTGTGTAGATCGCAAGACAGAAGATAAAGGAGGACTCGCAGTTCGGCTCGGGGTCAATCAGGTCTCTGTTCTGCTGCGCTCTCGTGAATAATTACAGGACACTGGGCCAATCGATACACGCCACTTCCTTTCCAAAGCACAGAGTGGCCTTTCGCCTCTCAGAGGTGTCAGCGTATTTGTCTCAGCAAATTAGACGGTGGAGTACTCGAGCGTTGTCAAGGCAACAGCTGAAAACCGTCACAGTTGCTGTGGTAACAGGTACGGCGAGCGGGCAGCAGACTGTGACAGTGTGAGCATGTGTTGTCTGCACTGGGCAGCAGCATAAATCCTGTTTGATTGAGCACCTCTCAGCAGCTCCATATATAGGTCTGGTGTGCTAGACATATGCTTTACGCAACAACACTAACAGAATGAATCAGAGCAGATAGCGGCATACAATCTTAAGGAAAACGTGTGACCTCAGTTGATCCTTTACTTAGTCCTGCCTTTATTTTAGGCCTAACATTAACATTAAATAAGCTGAATTTTCAGCATCATTTCTCCAGTCTTCAGTTTCACATGATCCTTCAGAGTTCATTCTAAGATGATGATTGGTGCCCAAGAAATATTTCTTATTATTATTACCAATGTTGAAAACAGTTGTGTTGCTTAATTTTATATTATAATATTTTAATATAAAATTAAATATAATTAAATATAAATAACAATATAATTATATAAAGTTAAAAAGAATAACATTTAATTTAAACATTTTTATAAAATTAAATATAAAATATTATATATTTATAGTGCTGTCAAATGATTAATCGCCATCCAAAATAAAAATTTAGTTTACATAATATATGTATGTGTACTGTGTATATTTATTATGTATATATAAATACACACAAAGTATATATTTTGAAAATATTTACATGCATATACATTTATATGATTTTTTTTTATATTCTATATAAATATATTTAATATTTTTCTTAAATATATTCATGCATGTGTTTGTATTTATATATACATAATAAACACACACACATATATTATGTAAACAAAAACTTTTATTTTGGATTTGATTAATCGAGATTAATCATTTGACAGCGCGTCAAAACAATCGTTTTTTTTCTTTAATATATACATGAATGTGTGTATTTATATATCCACACACACAACAAAAATACACAGCACACACACATATATTATGTAAACAAAAACTTTTATTTTGGATTAATCGCGATTAATCAGCATTAATATACAGACCCCATACTTTTGAACAGCAGTATAAGTCATATTAGCATTCAGAAATGCATTAAAAATGTAATTATATGGAAAATATGGGAAAACATTGTTGCCAGGTCACTTATAACAGTGTATTAATACAGGATTACTGTCTTTTCTCCCCCCAAAATAATTTAACAATGTCTATATAATAATTTAACAAAACCAGAAGATAACATAATTCATCATAATCCATCATTCCAGTCGACAATAACACCCAATCAATTTTTCTTGATTGTGAGCACATTTTAATGAAAACCAAGCAGTTTGTTTCTATTGAATGTTCTGCAAAACTCAGCTGAGTTAATAACACTAACCAAACAGGGTGGAGCTTATCAAAGAGCCAATTACAAACAAACCTCCAGTTAAAAGAAAAATTCTAGATGCTGATTGGTTGAATACAGCATTCCAGTTGATCTAGTAACAGCGATGATGCGAAACACTTATCAAGTCAATGGCCAAAGTTAATAGCATTACCAGACCACATTTCTACCGCCACACAAATCTAAACCTGAATCCCAGTGTGAGCGTTTCCTAACATTACATCTGCACCCCGTAAAAGACAGTTACACAAGAGCCGTCTCTGGTCTTTTTTACAAGCGTGCCCTCCTTCCTCCATTCCTTGCTGGCTGTCTCCACCAGGCCCTCACTGACCCCACCTCCCACCGCTGATGAGGCATGCTGACAGCTCTCTGGTCTGTGTGCTGCATCAGGCACAACTCCAGCCCACAGCTGTGCATGCCTACCTCTATTAGTCACACACACACACACACACACACACACACACACACACACACACACACAGGCCGGCCTGCTCCACAAACACCCAAACCCACTGAACTCCTGATCCGCGGACTGGGGCCTCTTCACTCCCTCCCTCTGGCTTCAGCACAGAACGGCTAAACTGTCCGTGTTATTTTGGTATTTTATAGTTTACATTAATATTTTACATTTGATTTTAATTTAGTTTTTGGTAATTTTTCTAAAGAGTTTTCATTAAGCTTTAGCTTTTAGTTTAACTTTTAATTTAGTAGTTCAACTTAAACTAAAAAATATGAGTAAGTGAAACTAGATTCTGTTTTTTTATTTGATCTCATTTCAGTTTATTTCAAGGAATCAAAATGGTTTTATGATTTCAGTTAACAATAATAACCCTGTTCCTGACTGAATAGGAGATGTTATCATCTCCGGCACAGGAATAACAACATCTGGATGGTGTTTCAGGAGATGAATATGAATCGTTGTATTCATATTCTGGAGGTAAAATAAGGCCAGAGAGGAACATCTGCGTGAACAGCAGCTCTCAAACTCAAGGCTGACTTGAGGGATGAACTGATAGTGGCTTTAATTAGCTTTTGTACTCGGTTTCTCACAAGCCAAGCGCATGACCTCACCCTCCCCCATCGGTTTGCTCTGATCAGTTACTCACTGAAGCCACGCCTCCTGACTGCACACATGTGAACGTGTCGTCATGTTTATGTATATACAAGTGTGCATGCTTATGACAGATTTGTATGAGTTAAAAATGAACTCGCATGTAGTGTTAGGATGTCCTGCGTTTACAGACTCAGATCTGCAGAACAAAGAAAGGAGAGAAAGAGAGCCACGTTGCAGCCAGGCTCTTCCTCAAAAACATGCCAGCAGTAAAGGATATCCCATGACTCCAGTTTGAGGTCTTTGGTAACTTGGTCAGTTCAAGCACAGCTATAAATCTCACTGAGTCTCTGGTTTTGTTGTGATGCTAAAGATGAAGTCTTGTAGTGCAGTGTACATTTGTTTGGGGACAGATATAGATCAACCAACATTATTTCCTTTGACACTTTCTGTGACAAAAAAAAGAGTTTGGGTCTGATTAAATTACACAACGCTGTCAAATGTCAAATCTACTCAACTTAGCAGGTTGCTAGACAAATGAAAAAAAAAAAAAAGATAAGAAGATATCAAAGATATCAATTCTGGCTCACTTTCACAAAAATGAAAGAAAAACCAGTTGAGCATATTACTGTATTTTTAACCAAATAATTATAGACTTGTATAGAAGTGTATTAAAAAAAAACTATTAGCTGGTCTTAAAGGGGGATATATACATTAGGTCGGAATTTGTATTTTATAATTGCAACTGAACAGACAGTTGTTTTGAGAAAGTGCAGCTTTGTCGTTTTGCTAGACACTCCCTTCGAACAGTTCATGAGGATGGATAGACAATAACAGAATTTTCCATTTAAAGCAAATGATCTACAGATGGTGCGACTCATTTGGACAGACCAAAATTAGACATGTAGAAATGTCTGTCAGCCAGGATGAGACTGACATTTACCAAATGTTACTTGTTGAATCAGCTACATTGAAATTGCAGTGGTTTGTACAAGACAAATAGGCCTTTTAGCATGCATAGGAATCATGTGATCTAATCCCAAAAGGATAAACCACTAGTTCCTGTATGGCATGATATAGATGACGCAACTGACCCACATAGGCCTTACTATAGTGCTGACACGCACTGTTACACAAAGACAGGAAATGAATCAGGTGGATCTCAAAGGATTCCTTCTGGTTTTGCTCATCAGTCACAATCCTACTGAGACACCAGAGCAACATACTTTTTTTTTTTATACATTTACTTTATGCAACTACATCAAAACACTGTGCCAATGACAAAAAAAACTGACCTTGTAAATTTCCCAATCTACTACAAACCATCCAAAAAAAAAAAAAAAAAAAAAAATCTCAATACGATTATCTGGATTAAACAATACATCAGTCACTGGAACACAATGCACTGTTAAGCAAAACAGGTCCTGCAAGGTTTCTTAAATAAAAGGTGGCACTTAATGCGGGGTTTCAGGGATGTGGCTAAACTAAGATCGAGCTCGACGAGTGTGCCGTGCTGCGGCAGGAACAACAGCTGGAGGGGGCTGTCACAGGGGGTGACGTCACGCGGCTCTGTCTAGCCATGTGCTCGCTACTCATGTGGCCGCGGCAGGGAACATGATGAACGCGAGAGTGGGGGAAGGAGGAAAAAAAGCACAGAGGGAGGGAGAAACAGAGGAGGAGCTCTGAGCTACTAGAAAGAACAGGGAAACTCCTGAGACTCGTAGGATAACATTTAAAGCAGCAGTCACCGTAATCCACAGTTTACAACATGTTAAGTATTATGAGGCCAGTTTAGCATGAAAAATGAATACAAATGTGCAGTTTAATAGCGCTTTTGTGCATTTCAAATCAACATTTGTAAGTAATATGTGACCCTGGACTACAAAACCAGTCTTAAGTCGCTGGGGTTTATTTGTAGCAATAGCCAAAATAACATTGTATGGGTCAAAATTATCTAATTTTCTTTTAGGCCAAAAATCATTAGGATATTAAGTAAAGATCATGTTCCATAAGGATATTTTGTAAATTTCCTACTGTAAATATATCAAAACCTAATTTTTTATTAGTAATATGTATTGCTAAGAACTTCATTTGGACAACTTCAAAGGTGATTTTCTCAGTATTTAGATTTTTTTTGCGCCCTCAGATTCCAGATTTTCAAATAGTTATATCTCTGTCAAATATTGTCCTATCATAACAAACCATACATCAAAGGAAAGCTTATTCAGCTTTCAGATGATGTATAAATCTCAATTTCGAGAAATTGACCCTTATGACTGGTTTTGTGGTCCAGGGTCACTTAAGAAGCGTGAGTCAAAACCACAAGGACTGTAGTTTGACTAGCTCCTTAAGATTTTCCACGACAAGCAAATTTCTCTGAATATTCAGAGAAATTAAAGAAACAGCTCTTATATTCTCTCCAGAGTAACAGTATGTTAGTGTGTGTTTTCAGTATTAGCAGTAATATGTAACAGTGTGTATTTTAGTATTATATCTATACTATTTTTTTATTAAGTCTTGAATTATTTGGAATTTTTTTTTTTTTCCGTTTTTTATTTCAGATAGTTGCCAAGGCAAGATTTGTATTTTTTTTAATTTACGTTTTTCATCTTATTTTATTTTAATTATCATTTTAATACTGTTTTTAACTATTTTAATAGCTACGCTTTACAACAGGTTTCCATTTGTTAACATGAGTTAACTACATTATTTAAAATGAATTAACCATGATAAAATAGTTTAAACATTTATTAATCTTAGCTAATGTTCATTTGATCAATATTTTATGGGGTAACATGAACTATCAATTATTATTATTATTAACTAAAATTAAGAATGATTAATAAATACTGTAGCAAATGCACTCATTGTATTCTTTTCTGTTTTAGACAACAGTAACAACACTGGTATATTACCCTGCCTAATACAGCATTGTCGCTTAAATCACTAATCAGTTACTTCACTTTGGAAGTCAAAAAGCAGATTTGGCCCGACGTCACAGGAATGTGTGAATCAGGTGCCATGAAGATGAATAAAATGAAGAGTAATCTCTTCAAACAATCCTCTTATTCAGTTCTGGAAGGAGCTGATTGGTCAGTGAGGGGAGAGTGGGAGGGTCCATGGACAGACGCATGGAGGTGGGGAAGTGGTGGGGGTTTCAGACCGTGGTGCATGGGGAGGAATGAGTGAGCGCTGTGCCACGGCCGCCTCCAGAGACCATCGCAAAACACACGTACACACAAACACAACACTAATCATTAAGAGAGAAGCCACGTGACCTGCGGGCACAGACACACACTAATCTTTTAGCAGGAACACAACATAACAGAAAGGGAGAGGGAGAGGTACTGTCTGGGAAACAGCTCAAATCACTGACTGACTGGCTTTTCTGTGAACCTTCAATAAATTATCACATGAGCTTCCCGCAAACCTGTCCTTCAAGAAAACATTCAAAGACAGCAAATATTTAGTGTCATTAATAATAATACATCCAGAGTGACTAACTAATAATAGCTATGCTTGTTACTTTATTATATTTTTTTAGTAGTGGAGGTATTTTTTGGTGGTGTGTTATAATAATACTAAGAAATGTTGTCTTATTTGATGGGGGGTATTATTTTTTTTTTTTAATACATGTAAATGACAGTAAATGGACTGTAAATGTAAACAAACAAACCCCTTCAAAAATATTATTACTATTAAATTATGAATTAAGTCATTTGAAATGTATTAGTTTTGTTGAATTAGTTTGCTCTGAGAGTAAGTGTAAACAAAATGGTTAAAAAAAGACTTATATCATTCCACCTCCTGCAAAACATTTAAATTTAAAATGAGGTGTTTATTAATTTTCTGTAAATTAATTAATTAATTATATTATTACTGAGAAGAAATTAATTAGCACTTTAAGTAGTGCTTCAATTATGTTATTGTAATTGACAACCTATAGTTTTTCTGTGCTAGACAAATACTGCTCAGGTTGACTATTTAGTTGACTATGCAGTTAAATAAATGTCTTATACTGTATATACACATTTAAAAATACATTTATGTATATTGTTTACATGATGACTTTACATACATTTATGATGCAGATACATTTAAAATCTAGCCTGCAGTTAGCTACTTTTTATAACTTACAGTATAGCTAAGTAGCAGTAGTGTGTAAATCTACAGTTTCAATGTAGCTTCACAGTACTAATTACAAAAATCTAAATTAAGATTCAACAGATCCACATATTCAATACAAATACTCATACTCAAAGCTTCAACCTCCCAGTATACAGATCACATTCTGGAAAAATCGTAGCAAATGGCTGGTTGTTTTCAACAGGCCATGTGCTTTAAATAAATACACCTTAAGCCTGGTTGAGCAACAGGCAGCAGAGAGCGGGAAAGAGCGATAATGCGTGGGCTGGGTCGTCCGTCAAAGCCACCAATGGCTAGAAGCAAGCGGCTTAAGGAGGGGGTGGGTGACGGCGCCGCGGATCTAGTGACACGAGTTCTGTTTCCACACTGCCCTAGTTTCCTGCACGTTGTCTTGTGCCTCGGCTAAATCAAATCCTTTGATTTGATTGGATTTCTTTTTCTTCTCCTAAAGGGCCTTGCTGTAGGCGTGTGCATGTGTGAATGAGGCACTGGTTTAATCAGATGAAGAGAAGGTGCTCTGCTCACACTGCAGGAGAGCAACTATCCATTTTCCCTCTGCAAATAAACTCAATCAGAGATCTTTAATCTCACGACTTTAGATCAATCAAAGCAACATTGGAAATATCTCAGTCCTCAGATGAAAGAACTGTAACTAACAAACTGAAGACGGCATCATAGTGTGGTTTCCCTCCTGCTCTTGCATTGTTTACGTGTGTACACATACACCTCAATCAAAGTCTGATGACATGGGTCGAGATACAGATGTACAGAAGACCGTGAAATGAAGATTTATCAGCGCTTACCTGAATGTATCGCAAAGCACTTCTCAGAACACTCAGATTGGAGGTCTTCTTTTCATCAACATTAGGGATGTTCTTCTTCAGGGTCTCAAAACACTCCTTTAAGTGAGCACGTCTGAGAAAAGGAGATCATTTATTATTACAAAAATGTTATAATAAGGTTTTATGTGGTATCAGCATTCACTTATTAACATTTACATAAACATTTATAAATTATAATACACTTATGAGACAATTAAGAGCTATATTCATTTTATCTGTATGTGAACAATAAAAATAACAATATATACATATATTATATATACACCTGACTTAATATATACATAATTTGATTGTATGTGTGTAATTTCTGTGCCACTAGCAGAATCCGTTTTTGATCAATTTGTTTATAGATCAATAGATCAATTTTTTTTAAGAAATGTATAATTGTTCAAAAGTAATATTAAAGGCATTAATACAGTAGTTCTACAAAAGATTTCCATTTCACATAAATGCTATTCTTTTGAACTTTTTATTCATCAAAGAATCCTTAATAAATGCATCATGGTTTTCACAAAAATATTAAACAGCACAACTATTTTCAACATTGATAATAATAAGAAGTGCTTCTTTAGCACCAATTCTGCATATTAAAATGATTTCTGAATGGTCATGTGACACTGCAGGCTGCTGAAAATTCAGCTTTGCAATCACAGGAAAAAAATTATAATTTTTTAAAGATTTTTTTTTTTTTTTTATTTTTTTTTAATTTGTAATAATAATTCAAAATATTATTGTTATTACTGTTTGTTGATTAAATAAATGCAGCCTTTGCATGCATAAAAGACTTCTTTCAAAAATATTAATAAATCTCTAAACATTTGACCGATGGTGTACATGCATCACCCTGTATGTGTAAAACATTGGTGAAAGGCACTTAAGTTTGGTAAACCAGCAGCAAAGATGACCTTACCTGTTTTTTTCAAGCTTATTGTGCACTTCTCTCGTTCCTGCCCTGTAAGCACAGGTCTTTAATAGTTAGCTCTCAAACATAATACAAACTCACAGCCGTAAAAAACCAACGATAAAAGTTTTCACATGATTCAGTCTTATTCATTGGTTAACATAGTGATAAATAACTCACCCTCCAGGTCTCTTCTTGCCATCAAAATTACGGTGGTCATCAGGCGGGCTGCCTCTGACCGCAGGGCTGGATTGGGCTGAAGGAGGTCCAGGCTGAGGGAGAAGTGCATGCTGGGAAGCTGTGACGATGGGGCCCGGGTAGGTTTGGAGCTGCTGGGCTGGTTTGGTGCCATTAGACTGAGACAGTGATGTGGGCTCTGCCTTCACCTGAGACGAGATGAGGGGGCGCTGGTGCAGTGCCTGCTGGTTTGGCAGCGAGTGGGTGTCTTTTCTGGGTGGCGTGAGGGGGGGCGCTGCCGATGGGCTGAGAGCTGTGATGGGGGGCGGGGGCAGAGCGGGTGGAGTGGAGGACACCACTGAGATGGGGATGACCGTGATGGGCATGGTGGGGGGAGGGGGAGGGGGAGGAGGCTGTGCCGGGACAGGTATGTGGCGATGATCAGGGCCGGACTCCTCCACCCAGGTCACATGGTTCATTCGAATGGGTTGAGTGTAAGAGTTAACTTCTGCTCTCCGCTTCTCCGCCTCTTGCTCACGGCGCCGTCTTTCCTGAAGCTCATTCTCTTCTGTTGAAAGAAATATAGGAACAAAATTAATTACTTATCCAAATTCAGAACCAACTGGAGCTTTAATGGCCCATATTGATATTAACATGATAAACATTTATATGGAATGCATCAATATTAAAAGACCAATAGTTATATACCAGTTATTTTCATGATATAACTGATAACCAATGAATGAATTTTGAAATGATATATTATATTGTCTAAATAAAATTAAAATCAAACACTAAAAAATTTAAGTAATTTGAATTTAAATTTAGGTACCACAACATTAAACATTGTAAGGTTTGCTTTTAAGATGACATTTAACAGACTTATAAATGTGTTTTGAAAGATTAAGTAAGTGTTACATGACAAGTAATCTATATGTAAAAAAAAAAAGTGAAAGGAGAATGACAAATTATATTTTCAATCAGTGTTATTTTAGTATTTTCATATCCTATTATTTTTTTATGTTTTTAATTAGCTTTTATTTTGATATTGTCAGTTTTCATGTAATTCAAATGTACGTTTTAGTGATTTTGTTATGAGCTCTTGTCATTTTTAACAGCATTTTTATATTTCTATTTATCATTAATTTCTTATAATTTTAGTAATCATATTAACTCAATTAAGTTTTTTAGGTTTACATTTTATCCATAATTTTTTAATTATATTTTATTTTAGCCTAATTTCAATTACCAAAATATATTTTTAATAGTATTAAATTTAGTTAATAACCAAAATGTTTTCAATATCAAGCCAGCGATACCAGTAAATAAATAAATAGTATATCAGCAGATAACCAAATGGATAAACCAAATGATAACATAAATTTGATGGTAATAATTATTCTATTCTTAACCATTTAATTTAAATTTTCAGTTAACATCCAAAACAGGCATAAAAGAGAAAAAAGGATGTCCTGTCTGTCTGCAGTCTCTCTTATTGTTATCTAGTAAACAGCTTTGAAGGAAATGTAGAAGACTGAACTATATGTTGGACATTAATGGTAACCTCTGACCTTAAACATATGATGTGATGACATCTCATCTAAACTGGGGAAAAAATATAGAGACAGGGCAGCCACAAATCAATATGGGTCAACAAACCAGCCTGAGATTATATCTAGCTCAGAGTGAACTCTATTAAAGGAGCTTTTGTGTGCGTACAGATAAATAAGTGTTACTGGTTAAGAGTGGAGGATAGAGATTCCACTGTTAGAGCAGCACATGGTGTACAGGCTTCAGGCTAAAGTTTCTCTGGCCTAAATGGTAACACGATGCTCGTCCCCCTCCTACCACACTCCCTTCTTCAAGCAGGGCTGCTCCAAAACACCACAGGATGGACTTGGACTCCTTAACCTTCGTCAAACCTTCAGCATCAATTATACATGCTGCTGCACTCGAGTTAACACCGTTTAAGAAATAGTAGAGACACTGGAGAGACACACAAACTGCTTTTTGACTCAGAGAGGAGAACTAGAGCTTCAGCACGCGATGCATTATTAAAGGACTTCCACTGCTGTTCAATAGTAAAGTAATTAAGGAAGCTACATCTATTTTAAGTGAAAGGATTGGTCGCAGACTGAATTCAGGCTGAAAAACATTGTCACTTTTTTTTTAGTTAAACGTTCATCCCGAGTTTAAATTGCAAACCAAGGTAACTGAAAGTAACCCATTCATCGGTTGATTTTCCTGAAATCGCACATACTGTGGCATATTCAACACTACTGTGTTTGTTTGAGCAGCGTCTGAATGTTAGAATAAAAAAAAAAACTATAGAATCAATATAAAATTAACATATTCACTACAATTGAAATGTTGGAGGTCAATACTAAAAATACAATAAAAACAGCAATATTTTGAATTATTATTACAAGTTAAAACAACTGTTTTCTAAATTATGTGTTTTAAATTTTAATTTATTTCTGTGACGCAAAGCTGAATTTTCAGCATCATTACTCCAGTCTTCAGTGTCACATGATCTTTCAGAAATTAGTCTAATATGCTGATTTTCCGCTCAAAAAGCACTTAGTATCATCAATGCTGAATATTTTTGTAGAAACTACAATACATTTTTATTCAGGATTCTTTGATGAATCGAAAAAGAACAGAATTCAAAAGAAGTCTTTATCACTTTTAAAATGATCATTTAGTGCCTCCTTGCTGAATAAAAGTATTAAAAATTAAATCAAACACTAATTTTTTTGGTTTCATTTCGTTTAGTGACTGAAATTACACTTCACCTTTAAACAACTTAAAACCATTTTATTAACAGTAAAACCCTATAAATAGAATTTTTTGTTTATTTTCGTTTTGTGATATTATGTTTTTATATGCTAAAGTGCATTTAGATATTAGCTCGCTGTTGTGGGGTTAAAGCAGAATTATCCTGATCAGCGGTTTTATGGTTAATCCAAATCAAGTCATTCCAGAAGCTTTCTGTATGTCCCTTACATTACTGCTTTTATTATTCCAATTATTTCAGCACTCACCTAGGCTATGTATAACAACCCGAACTGGTCAAAAAGCTTAAAATGTATTAAGAACATAGCACTGAAGAAGCTCTGCTTCATATCAGACAATTAATAGCAATCAAAATATCAAAAAATGAATCACTGCACAACCTAATGCTACCAGTTTTAAAAGAATCCTCTTAACGCCCCGGGAGGTAAAGAGGTCACAGGTATACGTGGTGCCCTAGATAAACTGAAAAAAACTCAGGTGTGTGTGTGTGCCTAGAACGTCATGAATCTCATTAGGGTGAAAAGCCAGACAGCATCAAATCATGCGTGCGCTCAGAGGATAATGAGACTTTTAAGACAGGCATTCTTATCGTGTGTGTGTGTATGTGTGTGTGTGTCAGCAAAGGGGGTGGTGAAAACTAATCTCAGCCAATCACAGCACAGCAATCCACCCCCACCAGTCACCACTATGCTATTTGAACAGCGCAAGCTTCCTCCTGCTGAAAAGATATGCGGGTGGAGGGGGGGGTGTCTAGTTCCTATGGAACCAAACAAACAATTACCAGAGTACACAAGGAAGCACAATACACACGAACCAGCAAGCCTTTCAAGTGAAGTGACTGTTCTGTCCCTTTAAAACACTCGATTTCCTGACAATGGAGCTGTGTTAACGGCTGATTAATTAATGACACGTTATTGATATATTTTAAGTAAAAGAGGAAAAAACAGCTCCCACATGCATAAACGCATATCAAGGGTCCACGTTTCTTTGAATACGTCTACTTGTGCCAAACTGGAGAAGAGAAGCCCTCAAGTGCTTTTTTAAAGATAATTTCTCTGGACAACACCTGACTGAAGTAATCTGGTGTACTTTTTTAACAGCTATAGAGGGCAAAGGTGTAACTGCACACAGGAAATGACTGTCCACCAGCGTGCGATGCAATTTACAGCCCAGCATTACAAACTGCAAGCCGAGTAGAATTACAGTCAGCTGTGGTGAAATATACAGAAGTGAAACTGATCGAGAAGACTTCTATCACAAGCTTAGACTGGTTAGTAAAATAATAACCTGATCAGCGGTTTTATGGTTAATCCAAGTCAAGTCATTCCAGAAGCTTTCTGTATGTCCCTTACATTACTGCTTTCATTATTCCAATTATTTTAGCACTCACCTAGGCTGTGAATAACAGCCCGAATTGGTCAAAAAGCTTAAAATGTATTACGAACATAGCACTGAAGAAGCTCTGCTTCATATCAGACAATTAATAGCAATCAAAATATCAAAAAATTAATCACTGCACAACCTAATGCTACCCCCTTTAAAGTATACAATTAGCAAATTCAAAAAAGAAAATACAAATATAATATTTAATTTTCAGAATACATTTGATTTATATTTATATATCTAGAAATAGAAAAATCATCTAAAAAAAAAATCAACTAATCAATCATTTGTATACAAGTACAATTTCCATAAATATTCATTCGTATCAAGTTCATTCATCATGGAAAAAAGTGTTGCTTGTATTTTTATATTTACTTATGAATAGAACTGCCTTCTGAATCTTTGCAATTACATATTAAAATAATAACGTGATAAAACGATTATATTTATCATGATCAATTGCTAAACATAATACTGTATTTATGATTTTTTATATTTGTTAATTCTATTTATCCTCATAAATAGCTGATTATTTGATACAGGCCTATCAAAATATCTAAACTGATTGCGTGACCCACACAGTCAACAAGCTTATCATGTAAATTCTTCCTGAGAATGTCACTCTTCCAGTATTGTTTGTCAGTGCACCACTATGATCCAAAACCGCAGGAGTGTGTTATATAACTGCAGTACATTTTGGAAAAGCAAGCAGGGGGTTAATGTCCTACTTTCCCTCTGGTTGTAAACCCCCTCCCTGCACAGAGCAGAGCCTGGCGCGCACATGGAGCGAAGGGGGAGGGCTCTGTCCACGCGGGTCTTACATGAGGGCGTGGTTACGGCAGACGCGTCACCGAGCGCATGAGGGGCGTGGCTAAGGCGGACACGTCACCGAGGCTTCAGAAAGCGCCAGTGGACGCATGCAGCGCGGGAGAGAAAACAATAGTGTGAAATAAATACACCGTTCACTATTGCGCTAAAAACACTCTACGAAAATTCACTAAAACATTACATCCATTCACTTCTACAAAAAGGGTGCAAATAAGAGCCGCGTAATGTGATACTTGGGTCATTATGTAAAGCGCAACTGAACTGGCACTCGCGCACGTAACGTTACTTGTTAAGCCACCGCCCTTAAAAGCAAGCAGGTATGTTTTCCTACATCGACACTGCAACGAAGTATTCAATCACGAACTATCCCAGCATTCAAAGCAGATAAACTTACATTCTCTGTATTTTAATTCATGACTGTCACTATCCGGAAAACACCAGTTTACTAGTACCCTATAAAGTAAACGTAAGGATACTATACTGCAGTTTGGCAGAGTCGTGGTATTTTTGGCGTATTATAACATATTCAATGTCACGCGCTACACTGATTCCTGCTATCAGGTAGCTTGTGACATCCCGTGCAACAATGCCTCATATTAACCCCATACTACATTAGAGAACGACACTGATTCATTAAAGTGATCCTCTGCCTGTCATAAAGGTGTACGTCCCTATATTTTCCTTTTCTTACCACGTGCTTTCTGTTGTTGCAGGGCTTGCAATTCCAAAAACTTCGCCGCCTCTAAAAGCGTCTCGATACTCATCTCTGTTTCTTGCTATGGTCCAAAAACGATTGGAGAAATGAATTAAAAATGCTAAATGGATAGATTCGAATGTTTCTGCTCGGGATCCAATCTTCTCGTCTATAAAAAAAAATAATAAAATAAAAGGAAAGACGTGACTGGATCCCCCTTGAAGTCACTCTTCCACGCACGTAGAGGAGTCACAACAAGATGGCGGGTGATTCAGTCAACATATCGGGTCATTGTACAGACAGCTGGGCTCCGCCCCCTGCACCAACGCCCCGCCCACACACGCCAGTCTTTCAAAACACGGAGATGGCCGTGTTCTAATAACCGCGTATATTCGACGAATTACGATACAAAACAAACTGACATAAGGTCAGTAATACGTGTAGCACAACTTCTCTTCGAAGTTGCTTATAAAGGCCGAAGCAGAACGCTTAAAATATAAAACGTCAAATCCAGGTTTTAGGCAATACACGTACACATACCACGCCTCTAGCTGATTAATAAAACATGAGATTAGAGCAGCCAATAGGAACGCAGGACACCAGGCATGGTATCTGCTCACGTGGGTGTCATTCTGCGCGTTTACCACGCCAACTAAAAACGAAAATGTAACCTGCAGTGCTGTTTCTGATTCAGTCACTATTTAAACAGACAACGAGTATCGATAAACAGTCCGCAGTAACATCAAAGAGCACTGTCGCCACGAATCAAAACACTGTCATTTCTCTGACAGATGAAAAATATTTCTGAAAAATAACACACGTATATGTGTGTGTGTAAGTGTGTGTGTGTATTTATGTAAGACAACACGCACTGCTTTACAGCAAAACCTAAAGAATTAAGTACGAAAAGTGAAAGTTATATTTAACTAAATGTATTTAGCCTTCTACACTACTACATATTTACATTAATTCATAAAAACGAACCATTCACTGTGACCAGATATGCATAACTTTTTTTTTAATAGAAATATATTAACCAGATTAATAGCAGTAAACCCTCATTTTGAGCGATAAACACCTATTTCACCCGAGATCTTATCAAAGTACCACAGAATCGTTTTCTTTACTGCCATGATACATGTGCTGACTGAATAAAGGGGGAGTCACGTGACTGTATCCATGGTAACCGGCGAGGCAGTGCACTGCAGGACAGTAGAGAGCCTTGAAGAGAAGGAGAGAGCAGCACAGATGACAGAACATTTTGAATATTGCAATGCATTCATTGAACATATCTCGCAAAAAAATGCATGTTAAAGGTAAAAGGGTGCATAAATACACTCTATATTACTAATAATCCCGAAACGATAATAAGAAGATCTTGACATTTCCAGAAAAAACATAGTAACATATTTCTAAGCCCTTTGCCACTGTATCTTAACTTTCTCTGCAATTTCCAATGACTTCTGCACGTGTTCAAACCAATGTATCTGATTTTATTCGAAAGGGAAACCAGTACAAAAACAGCGGGAAATGTCTGTTTACGTCTATCTGATAGAAGAAACAGCCTTCCACATGAGAACTAAAATCCTGCTGCTGTGTGGTTGACTGCTTTGCTCATGTCAAGTCATTCTTCATTTCCTTTTAATCACTTGAGAAGGTCAAAGCAAAGGGTAAGCAAACACACTCATAAACCTTCTGTACCCTTAGACTTTCATATGACTCTCACATGCACGGAAACGGTGAATAAACTCCTGGTTCAGCTGCTCCTGGGGCAATTAGAGTAAGAGCTTGTTTACTCTGGAAAGCTTCACGTGACTCTTAGTGCACGTTATCTGCTCGTGGTCCTCTCAGTGACTGCTGCAGCGGCCCCTGCTTCCTGTTATGAAGGCATGCTCCTCTCAGGACGTTTATACTAACTCAGACTTCATGTGAAACAACCCAAAAGGCATTCCAGAGACAGGAAATGCAAGGGACAACACCTATTATTGAGTTATATGGCTTTCCAAACATGTTATATAAGAGATATAACAAGATATATACAAGAAACAAGAAGACATATATGGGGACAACCTTAGTCCAATATTTGTAAATGCAGGAAGCTATTGCCTCTTAAGCAAACTGGGTTTTGGTTTGTTAAAATCAGGATCAACTGTTACTATTCATTAACAAAAAATTGTTAAAAAATGTGTTTAAAATAATATATTTTTAACATAAAAATGCAATGCCGAAGCATCAGAGAAAGCTAAAACTATTTTTAATCATGTTTTTATATTTGATTTAAATTTTAATAAAACTTCAGAGAAATGCAATTTTTAAAAATCTAATTCAAAGCATATTGTTCCGAGAAAATTAAAGTAAAAATCTAAACAGTGGATCATAAAATGAAAGCATAAAATTAAAAAAAATGCATATTACACGATTCATCCGTGCATGTTTCATTTTTAGCCTCATGTCTTATCAAAATATCATAACCACAACTTCTGATCAAAACAAGACTTGAGTCATCTTAAAATCAAGTCAGTGACAGATGTTTAGAACCAAGTCCATGCCCTTCATTTTTTCTTTTTCAATAATTCATCAACAGATCTTTCTGTTCATTGCAACCTTAAGAAAATTGTGATAATAATATTATGATATATAATTGGCAAGCATTAAAATGTACAATTAAAAAATATAAATATCTCTAAAATAAATAATAATAACCTAAATAAAATTAATGGCAACACTTTAGTATAGAGACCAATTCTAATTATTTTTTACTTTACGTTGCTTATCAGCTTGACTATTATTAACATATTGGCTGTTTATTAGTACTTATAAAGCACATATTCTGCATGACCCTATTCTACATCCCTAATACCTAAACTTAACAACTACCTTACTAACTATTAATAAGCAGCAAATTAGGAGTTTGAGATTAAAGTAATAGTTATTAGTTTGTTAATATCGAGAATCGACCTTTAAATAAAGTATGACCAAATGTATTTATTAGTGTGCATTTAATCAAAGTGACAAAAACACTAACAACAAAGATTGTTTAAAATATTTTATTACAAACATAATAAAAATTCTGATCACAACATCGATCAGTGGTTAATAAAACATCTGTGAATGTGGCGTTCTGATTAATTTGCAGCTTTACCAGGTGTATGGTTCACAGCACTGTGGACAGTGTGTGCGGAGGAAAGCTGAGCGAAGCCCGTGTGGTGTTAGGTAGCTTTGGCTACCTGTCGAAAGAGAGAGTTCTTCAAACAAGTGCAGAGCTGGTTCATCAGATCTTTATTCTGCCCTTCCACCCAATGCATCTCCACCACCACATCGTTCTCTTCCTGCTTCACGTTCACCAGGCACTTGAAGAGGAAGTGCTGTACCGTCTCTGGGTTTTGAGGGCTGCCAGCGGCCACCTGCTTTGGTTCGGTGGGGGACTCCATTGGGACATCAGCACTTTTCTCTGGGTCTTGCTGCTCGTTCCTCTCCTTGGCGTTGCTGCCCTCTGCTGTGGGTTCCTCTGGTGCAGGTGTTGGAGTGTCTGTGTCAGGCACAGATGGAGCGGAGGCATCCGTGCTGCAGGTGGAGGTTGGTTGTGCTCTGGGGAGCTCTCGGAGATGTCGTCCCTGTTCTCGTCTCTTCTGTCGCGTGTGGATCCAGGTGTTCTCCACTGCTGTCAGGAAGAGGCTGAGCTCCGCCTCTCCACAAGGAACCCGCTTATGAAGCACCTGAAGATGAGAAGTTTAATGTTTGTGTAACATTTGTATCAGCCACTGTGTCTACAGTAAGCCTACAGCTTTTTTTCCATGTTTTAAAAATTATTTATAATTTAACATGTTTTACCACTTAGCTAATCCATATTAGCATGTAGCTCTTTAGTGCTAACACAAAGTCCTGTTTGCTAGCATGAGTCAAAAGAGCCAAACCTCATGTCTATACGATGTTCTGATCCAGAGATGTAGGTCTTGCTAAATGGTTGCTAGGGTACTCTTTTTGGTTGTTAGGGAGTGGCATGAAAGCTTCACGATGATCCTGCGAAACTGATTGTTTGGCGGAGTGCAATGAGCCCACCCCCATGTCTCTATGACACTGTGATCCAGAGTTATGTTCGATGCTAAATTCCTATGCAAGTTACCATAGTAGGAAAAACGTGCACACATGTCCTTCACCATAGTATGTCTATGGGGCAAATTTGGGGGGCTCTTGTGCCCCAGGGGTACAACTTCTACCCCACTGCGAGGTATGATCTCGGACAGCTTGCAAACTTCTTCAAATGTGGTGACCCACATGTTTCTATGAAATTCTCACTCGGAGATATGGCCCGTCAAAGTTGGTTGCAATGCTAAGTCTATGGGTTTTTTGCATGCTTTTTCACCCACTGTGCGAACATCGTACTTCAGATTGTCTATAAATGTCATAGCGCACCTCTCTTCAAAAACCCACACGATTTGGAGCGTCTTTCAAAGTTCTATGACAAACGGTGCAGGACGAGTTACTAAACTTACCACTTATCCCTGAGAAAATAAATGGAAACACACTGATGTCTGAAAATAACTCTTTCTGTTTACCTTCAGGTCTGTGAGGATCTTCTCCAGCCAGGCAGACACACTCTCTGTGGGGCTGGTGTCGGTGCAGCCGATGCTGGGCGCCTGCGTCTGGAGCTCTGCCACGGTGGGCTTCAGTACAGTGAAGGTGATGGGCTTACGGGCTTTCTCTAGCTTACGCTTCTTACACGGGGGAGACTGAGAGAGATTTAGAAGGAAATTAGTTTTTGTTAGTTAACTTTAGAGTGTTTACATGTCAGTTTACACAGAAATAAAGACTTTTTTTTTTTGCATGAATAGCTGCACCCTCACATGTCACCCATGTCATAGAGGAACGTTTGTTACAGAACAAGGAGATCAATTTAATTCAATTTAATATGTTTTAGCAAAGGTGGTCAATAGAGGGCAGCAAACCATAAAGATCACCTTGGCCTTTAATGAGTTCAATGAAACCCTTGTGGGACTCATGTTTATTAATTCAAATCTAAAATTAAATGAAAAACTTCAACTTTGAAAACAAAAATTGGCAACTAACTAAACTAAAATCAATTTAGGCTGAATTACTAAAATGATAAACTAAACTAAAGTGAAAAAAAAGACAAAGGCACAAAATTACAAAAATGGTCTAAATAATGACATTTAAATATTATTTTAAATAGTTTAATTGTAACGAACAATCAATCATCGCACATCTGCAGGTAATAGGTGCGTAGAAGAAAAAGTCCAAAAAAGAACAAAAAAAAAAAAAATTTAAAAACAAAAGAAAATCCCGCACACTACCAATATTTGCAAAAGTATCAAAAACAATAAATTTTACTTTTAACTAATAACTATTTACCTAAAAAACAAAAGAAAATCCCACATACTACAAATCGCAAAAGTAGTGGTAGTATGTGGGATTTTCTTATGTTTTTTAGGTAAATAGTTTAATTTAAAAATTAAAATGCAAGTTAAAAATATAAAAAAGCTCATTCAAAATTTTTTAACCATTAATAGTATATAAATACTACTAAAATAAAACTTCTGTTTATTTTTATAAGATTTCTCTGTAAAAATAAAGCAAAATGGCTTCCATATTAAAGATAGCTGGGTTCCAGTCTCTATAAATATTTCTGTTTCATATGCCGTTTTAATAAGAGTGTTACCATTACCATAGCAATATATTCATGAATGAATGCAGTGAATAAATGTCAACAACAAAACCGCCCAAGGATTCATTTTGACATTATGAGCGTTGCCATAGAAACAAATGAGTCTGAGGACCTGAACAGCTCAGTGTAGTACGAGTTATCTTGTATGTAGAGTAATTTATGATGTAACGTAAACACTGAATCATGTCCTACTGAGACACAGCAGTCATATTTTGACTTCTCCAGCTCTCATCATAGTGGATTCTCACACACTGCTTCAGTAACAGAGCATCTGTTGTTAGAGCAGATAAACGTGACTCATCACAAGCCAACAGACCGACCCCCTCAGTCCCGAAAAACACACCACACCCATCATCTACTCCATCAGTGTAGACTGTTGTGGTCTTTGGTGACCGAAAATCGTAATAGAAGATAAAGCGCACAGTTAATCTGGCATCCATCACAGGATCTTACTCTACTCAACACCCCAATGTTTCTGTCCTGTTGGAATAAGCAACACATTTAACACAGACTAGACCACACATCTTAACTGTCTTTGTCCTCGTTACATTAAGTCAATTGGATTTAGGAACAGTCTGCTAGTTATAGTTTCTGAATAACTCCCTGTGCTGAAGTTGCTGGTCATGTCTCAGCAGACAAGGCTTAAATGAGGTTTCACACAGGGTCACTGTCATTGTCAGAGGGCACAAGCAGGAGGATGTCTCCTAAATTCAAGTATCAAAACACTTTGGTAGAAAAGACTGCCAAAGATAATTGAGATATTAAATATGTATTATGTTTAATGCATTAATTTGACATTATTAAAGCTTTTTTATGAGGATAGGGTCCAGCACACAAGCAGCAAAATTAAATTAATAAACCCTAATAGGGTAGTTTTATAGGGATGCTTTTTTTTCATATTTTTCAATCTTAGATATAACTCAGGAATTGCATAAATCCAAAGTATAGAATTGCTATTTTTTCATATACATTAAAGATAAATGTATTTCATGTGTGCATAACTTCTAACAGCACTGCACAAGCTAAATCTTCCTTGTCAACAAAACAGAAGCTATATTATTAAAGCTATTATCAAAGTTAAATTATTATTATTATTATTATATTTTTATTGTATAGGACAATTGATTGAATTAATATATATTTTTTTAGAATGTATAAATATTATAATATAATAATAAATTCAATTTATTATTATTATTATTAATACTAATAATTGTTGTTATTAAATACTTTTTTTAATTGTACACACATATTGCAGTAGTAATATATTTCTTTGATAGGTTCGATTTCTTTTCATAATTGTATTTGAATTTAAATAATACAAAGTTTGAATAATAATAATAATAATAATAAATATAATAATTATTAAATGTAATAATAATAATCATTAACATTTATTATTATTATTAATCATGTTAATGATTATTACATTTAATAATAATAATTATATTTTTTATAATAATAATAATAATAATGGTGGAAAAAAACAGGCGTTCTCTTTTTTGTCCTCAGCTGATTTCAGCCAGATTTTAAGATTTAACATTAAGGCGGTTCCCCATGCAGTCCAGCATACTTCAACACAAGGGGGCGCCATTTTCTGACTTTAAGTTGTCAAACTCTACTAAGCATGACAAAATCACATCCCAGTAAGCAAAATCTTAGAACAAAAGCAGACCAAAAATTCACATGAATAATTAAAGAACACTGTGTCCACAGTAATTCTCTGTAATGACTAAATACTGCGATGAATCTAAATATGATCAGACTAGCAGCATCTACAGTGTTATGTCTCAGATGTACGAAGCACGATATTTTACATATTGTCAAAAATTGCTAAAACGTGGCTCAGAGCATCTCTACCCATTTGAAGAGCACATAATGGATGAAAACAAACAGACTCACGCATCGATCCACACGCTTCCTCTTAATGAATTTCTATCAGTCTTAATCAGAGCAATGCACTGCTTTTATCCCCTCTTCACCGTGAATTATAACCCCCTCCATTCAGTCCATTATTTATCCTCCACACATATGCTCTAAGCAGGTTGAGCACATCCTGCATAAAACGGCTTCCGCTCTCAACACCGAGCCTCTTGATGTGTCTGGAGTGGCTTCGCTCTTAAACATGCAAGAGACTGAGCTGAAAGGTCATTATTCAATTATTGAACACAAGCAGATGATTTCCACAGTGATCCACGGATTCTGACAACCGGCCTCATTCTGTCCCGCTTTAGTGCTGCTTCCTGCCTGGTGACCTTTGACCCCTCAGCCCCAGACCCAGCCCCCCCACTGTAAATCTACTGCTTCAACAGCTTCAGATCCCGGGCACGCTTTCAGCACTGCGGGGTCCTTTTCAAACCCTACCTTTTTTGTCAGAGTCTTCGCTGTACCCCCTACCTCTCGTGCAATACATTTCACGTCTGGATTGAAGATCTGACTGTCAAAGAGATTGATCTGACTTCTGTGCGCTCTGCTAATGGGGCTCAGCTGGCTTCTGAGAAGAAGAATGGACACAGGAAGTGGAAAAACTGAAATGGGAGAAAGCGAATGAAGCACAGAAGGATGAAGGTGCCATCCAGATCTAGATGTGTCTGTATGCTGGCTGAGGGTGGAGCGGCTCGCAGACAGATATGTAGGCCAATCTTTCTGCTCAAGTGCTTGTGAGGAAAAGGGCATCTGGGACTTGGGGAATTCTCCTAAAAAGACCATAACAAAACATCCTGCCACCCCTTTCTCCATTCCCTCCACCTCTTTTTCCCTTTTATAGCCCTTCTGAAGTGCGTGACTATATGGCACCGTCACCCTGTCTGGGCAACTGTTGCTAAGAAGGAGCTGCGCTGTGCCTTAGGAAGCAGGTCAAGTGTATCTGATGGAATGGGCTAAAGATGCATTATTAAAAAGACGGCCGAGCCCAGTGAATATTCAGCAGGTGTTGCTTTCCCACACACAAATGCATCAGACAGACTGGGTGCATGGGTTATGTGAGGACTAGCTCACTCTAAACTGAGGCAAACGCTCTCTACCGTCTATAAAGTAATGCAGGAAGTGCTCAGAGCTTACAGGCACAGGCACGTCATCATAGAAACTCCAAGCCAGGGCCCAGCGCATGGTCCGACCTTGACAGAACTCGGTGTGTGTTACTTTGAGCACCTGTGAAAGGACAAAAGATGATGAGGATCTCATTAGGGGTGATTAAAACACAAAATAGCCTCTGAATCTTACAAAAACTATCTAGAGTGGTCTGGGTTATATTAAAGATATCAGAAAATCATATTTTGCATAAAGAAAGGATCATTTTCATGCACAGTGACATATTCATGACAATGAAGCACATTTCTCTCCCAAATTTGCATTACTTTTAAGCGAAATAAATGGTAATATTTTCTGTCCAGACACAATGATTACATTTTTTTTTTAAATCTTTATTAGCAATTAATTTTTATAAGCAAAAATTATTTACAACAGGTATAATTCAGTATAACATATACTACCATGATATGTCTACCACTGCCATTTACAATTAGTGTTACACAGTATATCGGTATCATATTTATCTGTTGATGTTTCAGATTATTTTAATTTATCAGTATAATGGATATTAGATGTTTAATTGTTCATAATCATTTCACATATTTAGATTACCTTTGCCATCATTTAATGCTCATAAAAACAAAACAAACAAAAAAAACCATTAATTTCATTGTAATTAAAATTTATTAATTGTAAATTAATATACATTTTAATACTGTATGATGTTGTGATGCCTAAATTTATTGGTGATATTTAAAATTTAAAAATAAAAAAATAACTTTACATAAAATAGTATACTTTTAATATTGACCATTTATTAGACATTATATTTAATTTTAATCAGTGTATATATATATATATATATATATATATATATATATATATATATATATATATATATATATATATATATATATATATATATATATATATATATATATAAAATTTATTTAGCATTGTAATTATTATGATACTTTTTACAGTACAGTGGAGAGAGGTTAAATGTGCTTGCAAATTGTCACAATGCTAAAAATGGTAGGACTGATGGGAAAAGGTCTTATATAAAATAACTTATATAAAGCAATATAAACACTTTTTTATATATATATACTATATATATATATATATATATATATATATATATATATATATATATATATATATATATATATTATATATATATACCACACACACACACACACACACACACACACACACACACACACACACACAGTGTATGACAGACACCAGACCACTAGAAGGCTTAAACAGAGAATTACAGACCTGCTATTCACACAGTGGGGAGTGTATTTTAACACAGATATGTGGGTGTTAGGGGTGAACTATAGGGTGAAATCAAACCCCACTGCTCTTCAGTAAAAAAAAACACCACTCGGGTTTGACCTTTGCAGGCAGAGGGCATTCAAACAACAGATAAAAGCAGAGAAAAAGGAGAGAGGTAAGTGAGAGGGCGAACAAGAACGAGAGAAAGAACCTCATTAGCATATTAATTAGAGCCACAGTGGCTAGAGGAGGAACTGCTGGACGCTGGCCAGGAGAACAATGACACTAATGATGGGTGACAGGACTCTGACACCTTCAGATGAATCAAACCACACATCAGGCCTGCGCCGAGCAGACTGACTGACACCAGACTAATAACCTGTGAGCAGGGAGAATGCCTTTCATTCACAGATATCACAGCGTTCTGACTGTACAGACACAGGCGGAGTAATCGAGAGGGGCTTGGAGGGCTGATGCGGGGGCTAATGATGCCTAATGAAATCTGCTCCATTAGCGCTCCCTGTCGTGGTACGTTTTCAGGCCACGCTAGTGAAACTCATTAAGATCAATTAACCTGAAGTCTTGAGGAAACGCCCACTCATTTATCTATAAAGATCTGAGAGGAAAAAAACACACATGCACGCAGTTGTCCAAGCAAAACTCACCCCTTGTTTCCGCAGCTCATCTTTCAAAGGTGCCAGGCTACACTTCTTTCCCAGCATGCAACTGTACCACCTGTAAACAGAAAAAAAAGGGCTTGTGAAACCACCAGCCTGGACACCTGATTCATGGGAGCACATCAAATAAACTGCAGGATGCAGAGTCGTGGGTTGAATATGGGCTCGCTCTGTGGGAAAGGTCAGTTGGGCTACTCTTTATATTTTTAAGATATGAGGCGCGATGTTTAATTAAAAACCCCACCTTGACAGGGAGCTTTGAAGCTGTGCATGAGACAAAAATCAATGAATATCCACCATTATAAAAAAAGATGAGGCTTCATCAGCCAGTGCCCACAGAGAGTGGGAGGATAACACGGTTTATGCATAATTGATTGGTGCTCAACTCTTAATTTTTCTAGTTCTTTTGGTTTCTAAATTGACAGAATCTTGCTTTAATCACTGAGGAATAGCTTAAAGGTCAGCATGAAGCATGTTCACAACCCATTTTATCTCTATAATGTGACATTTATGAGTCAAACAGGATATTCAGTGAATAAATGTAGGGCAAGACTTGATTTTATCCACCTGCTGGATTGTGGGATATGTGGGTTCGTTATGGAGGACAGACAGCACCCATTTTAATTAGGATTTGTGAGCAAAACATGGGGTTTAAAGGTCATGTTCACTTTCAAGAGCTTCCTTCTTGAAATCCATCATTTGCTATTAATGCCATAACTTTTTATTTAAAACCATTAACTGACACTATATATATTATTTTTGCTTGCTTTTCATTTATTTTGTTATATCGCGGTAATGAATATGCACGATATTGTTATCCTATTGTTATACTTTTTTAAAACTTAATTTCAATACCGTGATAATACCGCATACCGTGGTAAAACATGATCAATTAATCGCAACATGAAAATTTGATACCGGCATATCCCTAATATACATATTACATTACAGAACATATAATTATTTTATATTTACTAGTATGCATGTATGTATCATTAACCTTTGTATTACTGGTGATTTGAGCTATTAAAACATTAAAAATATTAATGACTGTATTATCTAACAGAAGCCTACAATAATGCCTAAAAAGCTATTTAAATATTAATTCAATAAAGTAAATATTAATTTTATATTTCATTTAATTTTGTGTATAAATCATACAGCAAATATTTGTAAACATTATTTTGCTTTTTGATATTTAATTATAAACAGCATTAATTTTTTTGTTTTATAATTATTATGCATGTTTTTTATGACTTATTACATTTGAGACTAATTTGAATATTTGCAACAACAAAAAATTGTCACACTTCAGAGGGATTTAAAATGATGAAGTGAAAGCAAAGTGGTGATTTAAAAACGTAAAAATTTTTGGGCAACATAATAAATTATATGCCGATTAAATCATATGCAAGAGTAAGAGCAAGTCACGACTACAGACATTTTATCTTTCGAAAATAACCAAATCAGTCATGCACAATTAGACATAGACCAACTCCACGCTGACTTTAACAAATAACATACAGTCATGTATAGACTCTGCTGTAGACTGATATTTGTTGGGTGTTGGTTTGGGGTTATCAAAGGGCAATCTACCACAAGAATAAGATAGTGTAGATGAACACACATTACACTGCATATGGAGCCTAAGGGGCCTGACAATCGTTTCATTTTGCAGAATGAAATATTAAAGAGCCTTAATATCCACACATGCACTCCGAAGTGGAGTGGAGGGAGGCTGTGTACTCCAGCATCTATCAGGCCTTGGAAAGGGGGTGTTTATGCATTTTCTTTAGTTATCAGACCCCGAGGAGGAAGTAGTAACAATTACGATTTCAATAGCACAGATTGCCTGGGAGGAGGAAAAATCAGAGTTGTATTTAGTACGTAAGTGAGACTGGAGGAAGACTGGCAGTAATTATAGATCTGAGGGGTTCGAGAGGAAGTAGCATCTCAGAGGGCCAATCAGAATGCCTGGCTGGCTCTACAGGCACCTGCACACACACACACACACACTGCTTTTACGACAGTCTGCTCGCATAGTCTGAACCCATGAGAGAGGGAGCTGGTAACGCAGCGAGATGGAAGAGTGCCCAGCTTCCCCTGCGGACACCAGTCAAATCTCAACACAAGCAACAGACACAAAAACACTGAAAGGTTTAAAACTACATTTGATATTACATCCAAACAGTGAAGCTGGAACGACCACGTTCCTCTTGGGGTTCAGCTCATGACATGGTTAATCAGGCCTAATGTTGGTTGCTCTGCCGCCCCTCCCTGCTCGCTTCACTCCAGCACTCCACTGACAGTCCTGGCACAGGGGGGCTCGCCGTCTGCCCCAGTCACACACACACAGCTGCTCACGTCAGGCGGCCCGGATACCGCCTCGAGTAATTATTTACTTTGCCTTTCAATTAATTACGCAAACTCTGTATGACAGATCCATCCCAGCATCCATCTGCCCTGCCCTTTCATCAGCATGGCCTCTTCCCTCGTCTGGCTCTGTCCGTAGAAAACACCACCTCTGCAGATCTGGACACAGGTGGCCGTTTATTCCGTTCACACTACACTCCTTACAGCGCCTCATGTGTTGACATCAGTGCCAGACTGATATATCAGTCACTATTTGCCAATTTTGAGAGTTTTGGCATCAACCGATAGCTATCAGATAAAAGTCTAAGTTTCATAGTTAAAAAATTCCCCGTTTTTAAAATTTCTAAATTGTATTATGCAAAATAAATATATTTCATTTGAAACATCATTTTGAATATTCTTTTATATTTCTTTTGCATGCAGCTTTAATGAGTTTGTATTAATTTAAAGACAACATGGAATATTTGCATTTTTAAATAATATAATAAATATGGAATATTTGCATTTTTAAACCACACATGCAAGAATGTGTGTGTGTATGTGTGTGACCTAAGCCTCTTCTTTAGTTGCAGACTGTCATGGATGATCCTTTTCACAAACTCCAGCTCTCCACCCTCAGCCATGATCTCAGTGACCCCCCCAGTGTTGATGGAGCTGGGTGGAGGTCTGCGGGAGTTCCTCGAATTCACCCCCTGATGGAGGAGACAGAAAAGAGAGGAAGAAGCGGAAGAAAGAACGGATAACAGCTATTGTCAAGTACACAAAGAGACAGATAATGCTAGAAAACAGCCTGGGGGTTTTACAGCTCTTGTGTGTAATGTCAAACACTGGAGCTGAAGGTACCTTTGCTTCTAACTGGTTGGCAAAGAAAGGTGGATTGCACATGCAGAAATCATAGACAATGGACTCATCCTTGAGTGCATCCATCAGCAGAGTCTTCTGGGGCACCTTCACCACTGCAACACACGTTTATGTGGTTCAGTGGGTTAAATTACATATAAAACTGTCAAGTGCTCTCTCTGCATCACACACACACAAACACACACACACACACCACACCTACCTTTAATGAGCTCTGCCAGGTGGTTTTGCTCAACGTTCTTCTTTGCATAATTAAAGCAGATGTCATCCACTTCTGTGGCGAGGAAGAACCAGCCATTCATAGTGGCTCCCAACAAAGGGTAAATACAGGAAGCACCAGTACCTGCACAAAGCCAAAAACAGTCACATTATAAGCTTAAATACAAATGAAGTGTGATCTGCCTCCAAGTCTTCACCTAAACACATGCTTCATGTAGTGACAACACTTCAGATCAATCATGAATACTTTCTTGTGTTATTGTATCAATTTCACATATTTTGTATCTAAACTAAGCTCAGAATATCAGATCACCTTGTTTAGGTTAGGGTTAATTAAATATTATCATATATTGCTATATGATAATATATAACTAAATTTGTCCTCTAGGAAAGGAGAACTTAATGTGAAATTAAAACTATTAACTAAATTTCAGATATTGCCTATTGATATGAGAACAAAATAAAATAAAAAATAAATAAATTAAAAGTGAACTATTCACATTTCAAATAAAAACAAACACAAATGTGTATGCTATTCAAAAGATTCATGCAATATTTTTGTTAGTTTCACTACAAAATATACAGAATAGTAAAAAAGAACTTGTTATATCAAACAATTTTACCACCAAATGTTAGAACTCTTAAATAAGTATTATTATGATAATATGAAGTGCAAGCGACTGCTTGACAGAGTGACGTATGACTATAATGCAGTTAGACTGAGGCAGGACAGCTCTGGTCATCCATTATCCAGTCAGGCAGCCTTAAAATGGACAGAAATTTAGCAGAACTCAAAAGTGATCCCCATAAGGTCTGAAGACAAGAGATTTAGAGCCATTCATCATATGTGTGACACTAACACAGCTAATCTCATCCCAGAGCTGGCAAAGGTCGTCAATCTGCAATCTAACCCGATCAACAGAGCCACAGCTATATCATCCACACTATCTGACGCAGCAGCTGAGTGTATGGATGATCACCACCAGTGGAGATGAAAGAAACTTTTCTAAGACATTCACACAACTTTTCTAAGACATTTCTGGTTTTAATCTGCAAACCGTCTAACAACCTAAAGATGGCATACTAATCAAAGCAACACCACAAAAAAAACAAAAAATTATATATATATTATATATATATATATATATATATAATATATATATTACATTACACACACACACAACACACACACACACACACATTTATATTTTTATTTTTTGTTATATATATATATATATATATATATATATTATATAAAATGCATATTACATTCACATTTGTTTTGTTTTGTATTTTTTCCATTTCCGAATAATCGCACCAACAGTTGTCTCCTTCTCACCAAGCTTCTTGCTGATGGTCTTGGAGCCCATTCATGTATTGTGTTGTTTTTTACATCTTTTGATAGCTCTTTGGCCTTGCTCATGGTGGTGGGAGAGGTTGGAATGGAAGATACAGATTGTGTGGACACCTAACAAGCTGACATTTATATATTTATATATAATTTTTTTTATTATTATATATATCGACAATTGTGACCCATCCCGGGTGATACCAACAGTAAACATGACAGTTGTTTACGTATTTAGAGACAGGACAGAGATTCTGTCTGAGGATGGCCATGATGTATGATGTGATGGTGGTGGAGTGGGATATTTTAATCCAGAAGATCTGGTGGCATGTGACTGCCAGCACTGTCTTACTACCCACCAGCCTCTGTTTGTGTGAATGTGTGTGTGTGTGTTTGTATAAACCAACAAACTGCACTTCCAAAACCTGTACCACCAGCCTGAGGGACCGCAAAAGGCTTTAACAGGATAACACCAGTGAGTGTAAGCCGGCATACCGATGTCGATGCCCCTCCGTGGGTTCCCCTGCCCCCCAATCAGGTCCTCCACCCAGTGGATGTAGTTAAGGCGGAGCGGCACGGTGGGGATGAGCCGTTCCAGGGGGATCTCGATGGTTAGGCCAAAATCCTCTTTCAGCAGGGTGCATGTGAGAGCTCGAACAGCCTCCGGGTCCTTGAAGTTGAGCCTGTGGGAGGGATGGAGTTTAGTGGGGCATAATAGACAGAAACCCATAGAAAAGGATCAGCTAATATCCATCTTTAAAAACACACCACATACCCTCTTCTCAATTCATTAGTGCTCATCATAAAAACATCCAATGCTGAGAAACACAATGAAGCAGCAGCTGCCGCTGGTTTGCAAAAATGTATTAATGGAAGACCTTCATAATCACTGTCCCTTTCTCTCTAAATCCTTAATGTACATCTTAAAGCATTCAGCGAGAGTATCGTCACGTTTCTGCGGTTCTAAAAGAGAGGAGGGTGAGGCAGGTGTAATTAGGGAGCCTTCATACGTTCACACCCCTATAGATGTAATTAAACGCTCCATGCTGCAGACCATGTCTGGCACCTCCGAAGGGAAGCAAGATGTGTGTGTGAGCCACACAGACAGGATACTGTGGAAAGAAGCCATGGTGTGTGAAATGCTATTTTACAGAGCCTTTAAAAACACCTGCACCCCACCTTAAGGATAAGAGCTCCTAACAAAAGGGATGTGTGACATTAAGGACAGAACGTGTTCTCCAAGTGATGGCTGTACTGGGCTTAAACAGGCGTGTGTAAGCATTATCAATTTCGAAAGAAAGTGCTTAAGCCCAAAACAGTCTTATGACTGTGAAATTACACTTGAGATGTCAATACGTTAAGGAGGGATAATGCAAGTTAATGCAAAAGGAAAAAGAGCATTTCCGTTATCTGAATAGCATTTTGGCTGCTCAACATTCGCATGTTAGATACTATGGTCAGAGGACCTCAACAGTCCAGTTATGAAATGGTTACAACCTGGTTGACAAGCAGAGTAGTGGTTTGGGAAAAGCCTTGTTTTTCATATTGTGGAATATGACGCTTCAGACATAGGGTGGCCATTTGGTCACCTAAAACTACAGACAGATATTAATAGCAATTGCTGATAAGTGTGGCTATAAAACCAACAAGCATTATAAATCCTATTAAGTGTACAATTATAATGCAAACATATACAATGGTGCACATACCAGATTATGAAAATATACAGAATATATATATATATATATATATATTCTGTATATTTTCGTAATCTGGTATGTGCACCATTGTATATCAATCAAATCAATCAAACTAAAAAGTTATGATTTAAAATAAGGAAATATTTATAGAAATGTGTTAAGATTTCATAAAATTACATACTGTATATATGCTACGGATCAAGAGTTAGCAGGGGTCTCATATGCTCACCAAGGCTGGATTTATTTGTTTAAAAATACAGTAAAAACACTAATATTTAAAAAATATTACTACATTTCAAAAACTGTATGCTATTGTAATATATTTGAAAATGTTACTTATTCCTGTGATGATCAGCATCATTACTCCAGTGATATTAGAAATAAATCAAATATGCTGACTCAAGAAACATTTTCATATTATAAATGTTAAGTGGTGATGCTTTTTTTTTTTTTTTTGTGGAAACCATTATACAGAAAACATAATTTAATTGAAATATAAATATTTAATAACATTATAAATGCCCTAACTGTCACTTTTGATCAATTTAATATGCCCTTACTTCATAAAATTATTAATTTCTTAAAAAAAAAAACCCCCCAAAAAAAAACTTTAGAACAGTAGTGCATAATCAAATTGTTTGCTAAAGAAAGATATAATCTAATAAAATAAAAACAAGCATTTTAACTAGTGGTCCACTGTTTATATAGGCTTTAGGCTACATATCGGTTATTAACCACACACGTCTTTAAGAAATCAGCCATCAAAGGACATTAGTGGACCACGGCCTTAACATTGTGTCGTTTTCTTTATTCTAACACAAATAAGAGCACAACACAAGAAAGGAACCATTCCAGCTGCAGCCGTTCATGTGAAAAATCCAATACACCTCTATCTTTATAATTTATTAACACATTAGCCCTAATTAATCCAGCAATCCAATCCAGCCCATTAATCTTTAAAATGTGACCTTGGGGATTAAATAGGAATATGAATGCCATAGAAGGTTTCCATGGTTACCACTTAACAGGATTACCTACAATAATACAGCACAAATGGCGACAGTAAATAAAACAAGGGGTGTAGATTTTACAAAGGAGGCCAGAAATGACATAATGGAGACCCAGCAGCTCATCTGATCCTCACAGTGTGTAAATGATCCTGTGTGACTGTGGCTGACCTTGCATCGGTCAGGTCATAATCAGTGTGCAGAGGATGAAGCCGCTAGAACCGTTATCCTGCTCTCTATTTTTAGCCTCCATTTGAATGGCTTGGCTCACAGGACGAAGGCTACACCCGCCCCGCAGAGAAGTATGTGTCAGTGGAGCACGAGCGCTGTGGATGTGTGTTAGTGTGTGAGAGGATGGTGATGCTGACGTGAGGTGGGTGTGTATATGGGCAGATTAGATCCAGGATGAGAAACTCAGAAATTGCAACCCTCTGAATCAAGGACTCAGAAAGGAATGGCTCTAAATTAAGAAAAAAGACTGCAGAAATCAGAAGATTCAGAAAGAGATCATAATGAGCTTGAATATCACAAAAACGCTGCAAGCACGATAACCGAGGTTTATATCAGAAGTGTTGAAAACCAAAATCTGCACCATAAAGATTTTTACTACTATGTTGGGTTGCCGTTTGATGTGAAATTGCTGTGAAATCAGAGTCCTGAAGCAAAAGCACTGCTCTAACCAATCAGACTAACACAACAACACAGCATGGGTCGACTCATCAGCACCGCAAGGTCACCTCTAGAGCTCCGTTGAGCCATGTTTCAATCCAACGAACTCAATAGCTTCCAAACCCAACCATTAGCAAACAAAGCATGGATTCTGAACACACTCCACAGCTTTTTTTTATGGTGTTCTGTGAGAACAAAGAATCTAGCGGTTCAGTTTTAATAAGATAACGGAGAGCCGAGCAGTCTTGTGAGGATTGACGTTCCACCAACTGTCAGGTTTCCTTTGGTTTTGTCAGAACGTCAAATCTCTAGTCGACCAGGATCTCGTTTCAACTTAACACTGCTGTAAACACGAGCCCGCCGAATATCCTGAGGACTTTCGCCTCTGAGATTTGGGGATGGTTTCTGAAGGCAGAAACTAACTGCAGTTACATCATTTACAATAAATTTACTTATACCCTCATTCCAAACCTTTATGACTTCCTTTTTTCCGTGGAAAACAAATGAAGATGCTTTGCATAATATCATAATAACAGACTGTTCATCAGACAACTGGGTGGTTCACCTAAAACTGAAAACCTGTATGCATTTCTTTCTTCTGCTAAACACAAAAGAAGATATTTTAAAAAAGTTCATAACCAAACCTTTTAGTGCTCACTGACTTCCAATTTAATTTTTTTGTTGATACAATGGGAAGTCAATGTGATCCGGACCAGTTTACCTACCAACATTCCTCAAAATATCTTTTGCGTTCCACAGAAGTCATACAGGTCTAGAATGACATGGAGGTTATTACATGATAGGTCTGGGTTTTGACAAATTTCACGAGCTTGCAATCTGATTCAATTTCCGATTTGATATGATTCGATTCAATATCGATTATTTTGGATATATATCAGGTACAGTACATGCCAAATTTGTAAGGAAAAAAAATCTCTTAACTAATGCTGTAAAATATATATGAGGTCAGTCTTGGAAAGGTAATTTATTATATATTACCATTATATTGAAATAACACCCAGTGTCGAAGTTTTTATAACAATAAAGTTACAGTTACATAATTATATTTCTACTCCAATTTTTTTTTAAAATAACATTTACATAGTGGCTGTCATAAAAACTTGACGGCTTAATTCAAACAAATTAAAAATTGAAGAACAGTAAAAATTATAATGAATATGTTATATGGTGCATTTATTTAGCAAAATGCTCCTCTCTTAGAGTTCATTTCTATAGCTGACTAATGAGTTTATGGTCACTGAATATGTTTTTTCTGAAGTAAATATGACGGTACGTGACATTGTTAACAAGCTGTTATTCTGACATCTTTCTGCAGATGAAACTGATTGAGTGATTACATGAGACAGGACACAGATTTCAGTTAGTTGTACTCTTTCTTTTAACATACCTTCGGATGTTTATTCATGTTTATTTTGCGCTGAAGCTGGTATTAAAGTGGAGGAGATGATCAGTTTACATGCCTTTCACACTGCTGCTTCTCTTGAGGTGCTAAAGTGATTTGACTCCACATTAAACCACCAAAACGGCATTTATTTTTTAAACATTGTAATAAAATGGACAGATTTGGAATCGGGAGACTTTGTTTCATATCAAAAGTAACAAAACACAAAGCTTATTGTGATTTTTGTTCCATTCATTAACTGAAAACAGGCTAGATGAATCTGTCCAATCAATAATTTTTCATAAAAATGAGAATCGATTAAAATCGAGAAATCAATATTTTTTTAACCTAGCCCTATTAAATGTTGACCATTTTCATTTTTAGGTGAACTAGCTCTTTATCAGTCGTGGCCACTGTATGGGAAAGTGCAGCTTTGACATTCTGCTAAATTTAGCCTTTTTCTTCTGTTTCACAGAAGAAAGTCATACAGGTTTATAATGATATAAGGGTGAATAAATGATGACAGAATTTAAATTTTTGGCTGCTCTATTCCTTTAAGACAAGCTGATGGTTAATGCTGTCATGCATCAAAAACTGACACCCCAACTAGGGGAGGGCAAGTTTAAAATTAGGATTAGTCCTGTAGCAGGCGGCAGAGAGAATGAGTGATGTGAGACGCCCCACTCCGTGTCCCCGCATCTCATTTGTAAGTGAGCTGAGGCTGAACCCCACAATTATGCCCGACATTTCAGCAGAGGACCCTCACCCAGGACAGCCCTCCACTGCATCAATAATGCAATTCACTGTCTGCCAGGCTGCAGAGATCAATGCTACTTTTACTGCAGCTAGAAACTACAGAGATCATTTACAGTCTTCTTTTCAGAATCAAATGAAAGGGATAGTGTGCACAAAAATAAATATATTTTGTCATGTTTTACTCAACCTAATGTTATTTTAAAGCTTAAAACTTAATCTCTTAAATTGAAAGCACACAAAAAAAACAATATTTTCTTATATTCTTGTTGTAATATTATGTGTGTGGAGTATAAATGTTGTATATAAATTTTATTTTTTGAGTTTTATAGTGTTATTATAGTTTTATGTGTGGATAAAAGTGAAGTTTAAAGGGATAGTTCACCCAAAAATGAAAAATCTGTCATTAATTACTCACCCTCATTTCATTCCAAACCCCTAAGACCTTCATTCATCTTTGGAACACAAATAAAGTTATTGTTGATGAAATCCGAGAGCTTTCTGAGCTTCCATAGAGAGCAATGCAACTATCACATTCAAGACCCAGAAAGGTAGTGAAGACAGTGTTAAAACAGTCCATGAGAGATCAGTGGTCCCACCGTAATTTTATGACTCTAAGAGAATACTTTGTGTGTGCAAAGAAAACAAAAATAAAAGTGCTATTCAACAATTCATCTTCTCTTCTGTGTCAGCATGGAAATTGATTTAAAAACAAACAAACTATCAGTTACAAAAGATTTCTATTTCAAATAAATGCTGTTCTTTCAAACTTTCTATAAATCAAAGAATACTAAAACGAATTACTTTTTAGTAATGGCTGCTGAAAATTCAGATTTGCAATCACATAAATTACATTATAAACATTAAAATAAAAAAGACATTTTAAATTGTAAAGATATTTCAAAATATTATTGTTTTTACTGTATTTTGATAAAAAAAAATGCAGCCTAGGTGAACATAAGAGACCTCTTTAAACACACACATTACCAGAGGCTTACCAAACGCAAAATTCTGAACAGAAGTATAGGTTTGGAACAATATGATTGGGTAAATAATGACAGAATTTTCATTTTTTGGGTTTCACAATGTCACACTATACTCTGAATTTTTAATGCTCCCTTGTTTCTTCCAGGTCATCCACGAGACATTGACGGATATCGTGTCTCTGGTTCATGCCTTCTAATCCCATCTCTCTCTGAATGACATCTGCGCCCCAAATCTTTCCCCTCCTTTCATATCTTTCTCCTCCAGTGGCAGCAGAGGAAAAATGATGGGGGAGCAGATGCCTTGTAGTACCCTCATCCCTCTCAGTGAGTGTCTCTTTCCAGATTAACCCTATCCTCAAAACTGTGGCATGAGAGACTTAGAAAAGAAATGTGAGGAAGCTTATCTAACAGCATGGCAATGTCTGGAGTCTGGAACCACGAAAAGGAGAAGCTAATGATAATTCGTATATATGAAAGACTTAATATTTCAGCAAATCCCACGTCTTAAGACTACCTTGCAGGACTAACTTGTGAAGTTATGGTTAAATACCAGATCAGTTAGGTTGTAGGCAAATCTCTAGGCGTACTGCAGGAAAATGAGTGGGATGAAATGTGATACTAATATACCAAACTGACTATTTCTGCAATACTGTGCACATTATGCAAATTTACTTTCATGTACCAAAAAAGTGTAGAGAAAAAAGCAAACTGCATAAAATACTATATCCCACAATGTAATGTGTTTGATTTAACCTTATACATCCAACATGATGAATCAGATATCTCATGCCTCATTATTTTAATCAGACATTATATTTCTACACCACGTTAGGCTATATTACATTATATTTCTAATAAATTTATATACATTTTTTTTTTTTTTAAATAATACCCAAATTACTTTATAATGAATAGTTTGGAAATGGATATTCATTTTAAGGTCTGCTAAATATTACATTTACAGTAATAGTGTTTTTTAAATTATTAGTTTTTTTTTAAAAGGTATTAGTTTTCTTTAAATGTAACCTTAATTGTAAAATATGGGGAAATAAGCAGTACTGCAATCAGAACATAATCAGACAGAAAGAGTATGTGAGAGAGAGTGTTTGAGTGAAGAGACAGAGATGAGGAGTCTGGGACAGTAGCGAACATACACCTGCTGCAGATGGCACAAAGATTTACAGTTTTATATTAAAAAAAAAAAAGCATGCAAATGCGTGTCAACCAACACCTGCTGCAGAATTAATTTACATTTAAACAATGTCGTCTCCTCCTGTTGATGCTGAGATTGTCAGACCACACAAACATACATGTACATGCACACACATGTTAGCCATAAAAAACTCCAGACATCTGTACTGGACTTGGCTAACCTGATCAAAAAGACACGGAGCCCTGTCCTGAAATGCTGAATGTAACAATTCTTTAGCAATCAATGCCAAGAGATATAGAAAAAAAGAATGTACAACAGTACATTTTTATTTAAATGTAACACAGTTAAGACCGGTGTGGTCATTTCAAATGTCCTTGTTTTGGTTGCATCTGACCTAGATCTGTGTTAACTTAATCCACCTGGATAAACGTGGCCGATGTTGGCTTGATCAAAGCGATCAATCATGCATAAGTCATGAGGAACAAATGAGGATCTGAGTTGATCTGGTGTTTATGCACCACATTTCTTGATCACAGACCACTGGTCCAAAAAACACCACTATTCAGCTGAATATACAGCACCACAGGACAGAACCTTTTAAGAACCTTTATTTTTAAGAGTGTATGTCTTTAACACATAGCACATAAATATAGCAAAATGCTCCTCTTTATAGTTATTTTTCTAGCTGACTGATGAGCTTATGGACACCGAATGTTTATTCTGAGGTAAATGTATACGTTTCAGTGCTTTACACATTTTCCGCATTTGAAACACTGATTGAGCTTTTACATGAGAAATTTCAGTAAGTTGTACTGTAGGCTCTCTTATAAAACAGCCTACATTTTGATGTTAATTCATGTTCATTATGTACTATAGTAGTAAAGAGAAAGATTAAATGGGTTACTTGCCGCTTGAACTGAGGCGCTAAAGCGACCGTGCATGCCATATCAAAGAGTGCCAAAAGCAAAACTGTATGTATTGTTTGTATTTCATTATGAATTCTGAATAATTTTAAAGTTGATAGTTTGTTTATTAAAAAGTAACAAAGCACAATGCTTTTTGTGATTACTGGACAGCAAGTGCGCTTCAAATAATGAAGTTCACGCATTAACAGAACACAGCATAGATCTAAGATTTTTTTATGGAGAGTGAGTGCATTTTATTTATTGTTATAAATGAGAATTGTTAACGATATTGCCAATGTCCACACAGATGACAGCTTTAACTGTTGCAGTTTGTTCAAGTTGTGCAAGAAATAGATGCTGCTTTTCTCATGATCAATATATTTCTCATAGATATATATATATATATATATATATATATATATATAGATATATATAGTATATATATATATATATATATATAGATGCCCTATTCAACCGCTCTAGATACGTTGACGTGTCCGCCATCTTGGAACGGTCAACTTGATTCACCATAATAATCAATGAATATTCAAAGATATACAAGCCTAACTTGCTGTTGTAGACACAGTCAACGTGCTCAAAGGTGTCCAGAACGTTCCAAAAATGGCGGATGGCTTACATATCGCGGCCCATAGAAACACTCGCTAATGAGGCATCTATGATATATATATATATATATATATATATATATATATATATATATATATATATATATATATATATATATATATATATATATATATATATATATATATATACACACACACACACATATATATATGGCTTTTCTGCTCTTTCACTTCGAATGTCCCCGTCATTTCGATCTCTCTTGCGCTGCACAACTGAGGTGTGTTTAAAAAACTCTTTTTCCACTAAAACTTTGATGCGCATCGTCTCAGTTTAATACGCGAACATAACAAAAGATGTGATCGCAAAACAATCAGGATAACATGTATATATATATATAGGCCTAGTTGCCAGTGGCGACTTCAGCAAAAACTTCACTCGCAAATGCGACCGTTTTAGTTGCAGTTTGGAGCCCTGTATATTCTAGATTCATTTCACGTTAAGTAAAACATTTAAAAAAAAATTGGTTTTAATTTTCATGATTAGAGCTTACAGCTCATGAAAGTTAAAAATTCAGTATCTCAAAATATTAGAATATTTCCTAAGATCAATGAAAAAAAAAAAAAAAAACACACATGCAATTTAATTCTAAAATAATAATTAAAAACTAAAATCATCTAAATTAAATTTAGGAATCACAACATTATAATGTACAATATAAAAATACAAAAAATAGCAATGAAAAAAACAAAATAAAAATCTTTTTTTATTAAAAATATATATTATATATAATAAAAACGTTGAAATGTAAATTTAGACATTAAATTGTATGTAGAGTATACAAAATATATGTTCATTTTGACATTTGCTAAAGATACATTTTACAGTGTTATTAAATTATATTTTAAAAATGAACTTGCAGCAAAAGTGATAAAATGTAGAAATAGTCAAATGAATCATGCACAATTAAATATCCAATATCAGTTAATATATAATATCCAATACAGAATGATAAATAATAAATAAATATCTGTAATCAAAAATCATTATTCATATGGCAACATTGATTTACAGAGTTAAAGATAAAGAGAGATTCGTATGCTCTATACATGCACTAGCAAAAGGACAAAGCAGTGATTTGTAGAAGAAGAAGAAACGCTAACCAAGGAGGGAGTTTGTGGTGGACAGGCTGGACAGCCCTGCTAATTAGACCGCAGAGGCAAACAGCTCCAGGGGCGTCGTTAGAATTTTCAAAACCATCATTAGGAATCAAAGGGTGAGGAAACACGGGGCTCTTTTCAGACCAGACCTAACAGCACACCTGAGAGAAAAGCCAGCAGAAAGATGGACACACTAATGTTATCAGCTGAGCCTCTCCAGGTGCACAGACGTCAATACAGTCTGGGGCTATGAACACACCACTCTATAGCCCAGCTCTCTTTTGTTCCTCTGCTTCTCTGAAGCACACATTTCTTTTTCTCTCACTGTGTCACGCTATAATGACTTCTCCTGCTGAGGAAATGTGACGTGACCAGACAGGATCGGCGCTGTGGGCAAGGGAAGACAAGCCAACTACAGCTCTCTTTGTGATATTATTATATTCAACAACAACACAAATAAAACGCCATAGAGTCTCATGCCTCATTCAAAGCCAGAAAACATGAATGACTCGTATTTGACTGATTTACCAAAACTGAGTTTATAGTTTATATATATAAAAAAAAAAAAAAAAAAAAAAAAAAACAGAGAAGCTGCTCTCTATTTAATTTATATATATATATATATATATATATATTATATATATATATATAAAAAATAAAAATAATTTGTATTATTTAAAAAAAAATGAAAGATATTATTAAAATAAATTATATTTTAACTTTTTTGCAGCAATGTGGTTACATATAAATGTTACTCTAAATATTAAATATGCCTCCTTCTTAGTTCTTTTATTAAGCAAAGAACGTTAAAATGCCAAAAGAGACACTGAAATGTTACAAAAGATTATTTATTTAAAATAGTGCTGTCAAACGATTAATCGTGATTAATCGCATCCAAAATAAAAGCTTGTTTACATAATATATGTGAGTGAATTAAAAACATTAACTGTTTTAAACACTGATAATAAGAAGAAATGTTTCTTGAGCAGCGAATCAGCACATGAGAATGATTTCTGAAGGATCATGTGACACTGAAGACTTGAATGATGATGCTAAAAAATTTAGCTTTGCATCACAGAAATAAATTATATTGGCTACAGCTGACGGTAGCCATCGACTATAGAAGTCAATGACTACCATCAACTGTTTGGTTTCCAACACTCTTCAAAATATCTTCTTTTGAGTTCAAAAGAAGAAACAACCTCATACAGGTTTGGAATGACCCGACGGTAGTTGCTCGCATTTCAGCCTGTCTGAGTGACATTTCTAGCTGGATGAATGACCATCACCTTCAGCTCAACCTTACTAAGACTGAACTGCTGGTGGTTCCAGCTAACCCATCGTTTCATCACCACTTCTCTATACAGCTGGGTTCGTCAACCATAACTCCTTCCAGGACAGCCAGAAACCTAGGAGTTGTGATGGATCATCAGTTAAGCTTCACAGACCATATTGCTACAATGACCCGGTCCTGCAGATTTGCCTTATACAACATTAGGAAGATTAGACCCTTCCTGTCAGAGAAATCCACCCAACTTCTTGTCCAAGCTCTTGTTCTCTCCAGACTGGACTATTGCAATGCTCTCCTGGCAGGCCTTCCTGCATGTACTATCAAGCCTCTACAACTGATCCAGAATGCAGCAGCGAGGGTTGTCTTCAATGAGCCAAAAACAGCCCATGTTACTCCTCTCCTCATCAGGTTACACTGGCTACCAGTAGCCGCTCGCATCAAATTCAAGGTACTGATGCTTGCCTACAAAACGACCACTGGCACGGCGCCAACTTACCTAAACTCACTAGTTCAATCTTATGCACCCTCCAGAAGTTTGCGCTCTGCAAGTGAACGACGCCTTGTGTTGCCATCCCAAAGAGGTTCAAAATCACTCTCACGGACTTTTTCCTGGACTGCTCCCAGCTGGTGGAATGACCTCCCGATCTCAATTCGAACAGCTGAGTCTTTACTCATTTTCAAAAAACATCTAAAGACTCATCTTTTTCGCCTGCACTTAACCAACTAATACTAGTACTTACCTTTTTTCTTTTCTTTCATATTCCCAAAAAAAAAAAAAAAAACACCCTGGCTACGTGTTCTGTACTAGACTAACTGAGACTTGTCATAGCACTTGTATACCGTTGTTCTCGTTGATCTGATTGTTTCTACTGTTCTCATTTGTAAGTCGCTTTGGATAAAAGCATCTGCTAAATGATTAAATGTAAATGTAAATGGAATAACTTGGGTGAGTAAATGATAACAGAATTTTCATTTTTGGGTGACCTAGTTTCATCATTTTTACATCATCCACCTTGATCTCCAGATACCGACATCTTCGCAATTGAAAAACCCCTATTGGTCAGTCAATCCTCAATGCCCTTTCTCAGTTCCATGATGATCAAAAGTCAACAATCAGAGACAATACTCTGAAACAGAGTCACCGTCACAACCACACACACCGTCTGACTGTGTCCCAATTACAATCTCCTGCTCTCCACCTCTCAAACACTTGAGGCATTCTTACGCTCCAGGATGCTTTTGTGCCCCTTTCCACCTGCCACTCCACAGCCCTGTAGTGCACATCTGCAGTGATTTCCCACAGATATGAGCAGGAAACAGAAAAGAAGCATCCAAGATTCCTGCTTCCTCTCATGCATGCATAATCACAGTCTTTCTTTCAGCTGCCAAAATGGGTCCAAAACAATCAGTAAAATAACGATGGAGGCTGAGCCTGTAAAAACTGAGCATGTTATACAAACCCTCAGGCTTGGCTAAGACTGCGAAGAGTTTCCAGAGACCTGAGCTGGGGCAAAACAGAAAAATACCCAAGAGATCTGAGATACTGGCCTCTGGCACCTCAAGCGTTAAACTCCCAGAGGCTGAGATCTTTGCTCCTGTCAAGACTTCACTGAGCCGAACATTGCGCTGTTTCTTTAAGATGAAACCCCTATAGGCACAGCAGCTGATTTGCATGCACTACCTCTGAAGCCTTTGGGACGTTTCGCTCAGTGGAGAGAGAAGCAAACACCTCTTGGCAAGGTCAACGGTAACGGTGCACAACCAAGCGGGACTGACTGGAAATATGGAGAATTGGCAAAAAAAAATGCAAGATGTTCAGCCTCAGACATGACTGTAGGGCGTTTTCTCAGATGATTCCCATTAGACCGAAAACTAATCTTGCAAGTGGGGCTAAAAAAATGAAAGATGGTGAGGAGAGGAGAAAAAAAACACTGGCAATTTTCCCAGAGAGGAGTGCTGCTTGTCAAGTTCATTTTCTGACAACAGCACGAGCTCCGTCCCTCCCCTGGAGCTCTGGATGCACTGCTGAGTATCGACAGTCACAGCAGGAAGCTCATCCAATCATAACAGCCGCTTCAATGGGACACGCCTAAAATACTGTGCCAATGTGATTATTGATCTACAAATACCTCATCTCCCTTTACAAAGCCAAAGCAGAAGTCTGCTGACTGACTCCTCTGAGACTACATGCAACCTAGCAGACGTCAACATACCATTTTGTGAGCTTTAAATATTATCTAAAATTTATATGAATTAATTTATTAGGGACAGTGATGTGATAATGTGTGATTGGTATTTTAAAAGATGGCCTTTGTAATGTTATTAATATTAACATTTTCTTCTATGGCAGTTTAAAGTCATTAAAGGAAAAAAATGTGTAGGGTGGGATTTAATCAGTACTGGAATTTTTTTATTTTCTTTTTATTATTGATGTGGTAGATCTTTCCCTTTGTACAGAAGAGGATTAGGGCCAAGCAATAATAAAAAAAAATAATAAAACCATCTCGAGATTGAATTTCGAGAAAAAGTCTAAACAAAATTGAGAATAAACTTGTTAAATTTAGAGTAAAAAAGTCCAAATAAAATGTTGAGAAAAAAGTTGTTAAATTATGAGAAAAAATATTTTTTTATCGAGTCCGAACTCTCTTTTCTTCCTTTACTAGCCAATGGCGATTCAAATGCCAAGGTGTCCATAGAGGGTTGCATTTAATAATTTTAATAAATAAAATCAATACCACTATGTTATTATTGCATCCTGTTAATGTACAACAATACTGAAGTGCAAATAGTATTTGTCACTATTTATAAGTATAAACAGAATCTAATTAGCTCCTATTTACAATTTGCAAAGATATGCTACTTTTACACATACAACATAAATAGAATGGCTTTTTTCATTTAGTGTATATATGTGTCACTTTTTTCTCATAATTTCTCTTTTTTTTTTTCTTTTTATTCAACATTTTTCTCATAATTTAATAAGTTTATTTTCAAAATTGTATTTTATTTTGAAGTCTAATTTCACGTAGTGTCTGAAAAAAAAAACATTTATGTCTGGAGTAATTTCTCTGGAGAAATTAATATTTTTACTCAGCAAGAATGTGCTAAATTCGAAAGTGACAGTAATTTCATTTAAAAACAATAACCACAGCACTGTTAACGCTGATGCTTCATTGGCTGAGGAACTTAACCATTTCTTTGCCCTGCTTTGAGGTTAAGCAACCTACAACAAATTCAGCACCTTCACCAACCTCTGGCACCTGCCATCTCACCCTACAGGAATATGAGGTGAGACGAGTACTCAAAGCTGTAAACACAAGGAAGGCTGCTGGTCCGGATGGAGATCTGGCAAAGTACTCAAAGCCTGTGCCAGCGAGCTTGCTGGAGACTTTACAAAGATCTTCAACCTTTCACTGACATCAGCCATCATACCACCCTGCTTAAAATCAGCCACCATCATCCCTCTTCCTAAAAAAGCAATCACCAGCAGTTTGAATGATTACAGACAGATTGCACTAACACCAGTAATCATGAAGTGCTTTGCTTTGAGAGATTGGTCTCACAGCACATCAAAACCAGCCTTCCCCCCACCTTTGACCCAGACCAGTTTGATTACAGAGCAAATAGGTCTACAGATGATGCCATCACCGTAGCCCTTCACACTGCACTTAACCACCTTGAACGGCAGGGAACCTATGTAAGAATGCTCTTCATAGATTACAGTTCAGTGTTCAATACAATTATTCCAGACATTCTAATCCGCAAATTATCTGCACAGGGCCTCTTCCCCTCCATCTGTACATGGATAAAGGACTTCCTCACAAACCCCCCACAAACTGTTAAGCTCAGCCCCCACCTCTCCTCCACCATCACGCTCAGCACCGGCTCTCCACGAGCCCTCTACTCTACTCCTTGACCACATATGACTGTACTCCCACTCATCTAAAAAGAACATTATTTAGTGTATTTTGTGTAATGAAATGTGTTTATGCAATTTAAGGTTAAAAAAACACATTATTTTCCACGTAATGTACATTATTGTTTCTCCTCTATGCCCCGCCTTCTGAAACGTATTGATTTTTACAAAGCTCATCGGTCTGAAAAGTGAGGTGTGCTCTGATTGGCCAGCTATCCAGTGCTTTGTGATTGGCCGAATGCCTCAAGCGTGTGACGGAAATGTTACGCCCCATTACAAACAAGCCATTTGTTGCATCCATTGGGGGACATAATTACAGATTATAATGACTTATATTGTGTTTTTACCCGCGTAAACATAAAACCACGTCTGCATTTATGGTCAGAGAAACGACAAACAACAAGTGCTACTCTACACCAGCAGTTCTTAATTCCAGTCCTCGCACCCCCAGCTCTGCATATTTTGCATGTCTTGCTTTGTTAACACACCGGATTCAGATAATCAGCTTGTTAGAAGTGAGCTTCGTGCATGAACTGTGTTCCGATTGACATGGTCCCTACACAGTGTTCATAGCTCCCTACTCCCTGAGCAGGGGAAATCTGTTGAAGTTTAACTTACTTTGGAACATTCATTCACGGATTTGCGCTGCGCAACGTCTTCACACACAGACAAGTGTGACATCATATACCTCTGTAAATAAATACAATTTAAAATCACGTCTCGCACACTTTAATGCACTTTGAATAGAACATATATGTTCGCTTCGAACTGGAATCATGGCGGAATATGTAAATGTTATCGCTTCAGACCTTTGTTCTGTTCGAACGTAAGTGTCCACTTCGCAGGGCACTTACGTTCGAACAGAACAAAGGTCTGAAGCGATAACATTTACATTTATGCATTTAGCAGACACTTTCATCCAAAGCAACTTAGAGTGCATTCAGGCTAACATTTTATTTACCTAAGGGGTCCCCTGGGAATCAAACCAACAACCTTTTGCGCTGCTAACGCAATGCTCTAGCACTGAGCCACAGGAGCCAGACTGTGAGTCAGAACAGCCGGCATTGTAGTCTACTCCCAGGATCAGGAATCAGTCCTCCATAAAATGTGCCGCACACATCTGAATATTTGTGTTGAACTGTTCTGGAACAGTGTTGTAAATACAACTTAACCACTAATTTCTAGTCATGTCCTCTTTTGGAAGGCCAAACAAAGTATTTTCGCTTTCACAATGAAACAGCGTCTTCACAACATGGCACCGGCGACAACAGTGAGAATCAAAGTTACGCCTTCTTTCTTTGTGTTAACATCTGGGCGGCGTTATGCAAATCTTCCCACACTGTGACGTAGAGATGTGGGGGCGTGTTAGAATGAGACATTTTAGGGGGGTGTGGTTGACTTAACTTTTATAAAAAATATCTCTTTGGGTTTGAGACTTTAGTCTTTGCAACTTTACAGATCTTCTTTACGCACCAAGAGCTTGTAACACTCCAAAGAGAAAGGAAAACTTGAAATCGCATCATAGGACCCCTTTAAATTTTTCAAATTCAGACATTTCTATTCATCAAAGAATTCTGAGAAATGTACACTGTTTCAAGCTTTCCACAAAACTATTAAGCAGCACAACTGTTTTCAACATTTATAATAAGAAGAAATGTTTCTTGAGCAGCAAATCAGCATAATCGAAGGATTTCTGAAGGATCATGTGACACTGAAGACAAAAGTAATGAAGCTTTGCCATCACAGGAATAAATTAAATTTTATATTTCAGTCTTGGTGACTTCTTTCAAAAACATTAAAATCTATATAAAATCTAAACAAATATTCTCTAATACTAAGTGATTGTTTGGTCTGAGATCTCTAAATTAACATCACACTGCACTCAAAGGCAAATATGTGCAGATCACAGATAAAAAATATTGTCTTTGAGACAGATCAGTCTTTTTTTCTTTCACTATGCTAGAACAAAACAACACTTTTATGTCTTACGTCATAATTCCTCGAGCAAAAACATATGACGCGTTAAAAATTCTAAAACACAACATGACTTACGTTACTCTGCCGGTCAGTGTAGTCTGCACGTGCTTCTGGAATTCAGGATATTTAGAGGCCAGATACACAAAGTCCGGAGGTTTGTCCTTATAACGGTTACGAGGATGCATGGATTTATTCAGCGCCATACCTTCTGCAACAAAACAGATCCCACATGACACCCCCAACGGCAATCAAAAAGTCATAAACCGTTTCAAAGGGCTAGTTAACACCCAAATTAAAATCCTGTGATTATTTATTCACCCTCGCATTGTTCCAAACATGTATTAACGTACTCAAATAGTGATGTTTTTAGGCAGAATATACGCTGCAATCACCGTTCATTTTCATTGTGAGGATAAATGGGTGCTATGAGAGTCAATGAAGACTGAGACTGTCAGTCCCTAATATTGTGCCTTCTGTGTCTTGTTACACAGGAGAAAGTCATACAGGTTTGGAAAAACATGAGGGTGAGTAAATGACGACGGAAGTTTGATTTTTGTTAACTGTTGCTTTAAGTCTTGTTTTCCATGTGCATGAATTAAAATGCGTTACATATGTGCTGCTATTTACAGACAACATATTGTCTGTGTGTAATGTAATAAATTATGAAGTATCAAAAAGTGTTCAGGACTAATTCTCTTGAGATATGCTAAGAGAGTAACGTTAGCCAAACAGCTAACTGAGTCACCAGACAACACGCTGTAAACATACATCTGTAACGAACAGTACACGCGACACTACCGTTTCGATAGATCGGAAGAACAGATAAATACCGATGTACAAAAACTTCAGTAATTTCTCAGTGGTGAGATCTCTCGGCTGTCATTGGCATATCACGTTGTCCCAACGTTTAAGTGTTTGTTCCAGGGTTCCGCTTTAGTCACAATTCTGCGCCGGCGCACACATATGGCGTCATGGAATCGGTTTATAACTTATTTCATATTAGAAAGAACAAAAAGACTTATTTCGAGATTCCCCTTTAGCATACATATTTTTTTTTTTTTGCAATTTAAATTCATTTTATATGTCATTTACTATTTCCCTGGTTGTTTTTTCTACTGTTGATTATAGTTCATTCATATTTGCGCATTTATAAATGAAAAAATAAAATAAAACAAAATCAGAAAAACTCATAGAAAATCATAGAAAAACTAAAATTAAAATTATAGTAAGGCAATTAAAAATTCCACTTGCAAATATTATATTCAGAAACTAAAATTGCTCGTGACCTAAAATTCACCTCTTGCAGTTAGTTTAAAACTACTTGCATTATATTTTCACACTTTCTTCCAGTTGTTGTTTTCTTTACATGTTAATCATTTTATGTTTAATGGCCAATTTTTAGATTGTATAATTATCAAAATTTGCATGATTTTTTTTTTCTAGCCACGTTTAAAATTAAACTATATGATTGAATTAGTTGCAAAAGTGTATTTATTTTTTTTTAATTCCTGTTCTGTAACCTACAGTGCTGAATATGTAATGCACTGGCACTGGAAACCAGTGTCACTTCCCTGTTTGACATTCATACAGCATCACTTCCAACAGACAAAACATTCATATTTTTTGCTTTAATTATGTTGCAAACAATAACATCCAGATATATTGTTAACAATTGGCTGTGTGAACAGTGATACCATAAAAAGCAAGGAGTCCAATTCAAGCTGTGAAGTCTGAAGCCTCCCATCTATTCACAAAGAAACAGCTGATGATAGACCTGTGGCTGGAGGATGGACCTACAGACAGGACCTCCACAAGTCTGTCTGTACATGAACCCATCCAGCGTGTGCAGCAGTGGGATTGCTTGGGACCTGCGAACGGCAAACTTTCTCCTCTGGACACATAAAACCAGGACACCATCATTGTCAAACCAAGAAAGACCTCTTTTTTTTAAGGTCTTGAGGAAAGCCAATCATAAGGGAGTAGCGCTGCTTATGAAGGGTAATAAACTCTGGACAATGTAAATACACGTTTAAATTACAATCTATTTCTGTGCTGCGTTACACAGTCAAGAGCATCTAAATCAAGAAACTAAAGGAGGCATCATTGGTGCTTTTTCTTGTGATGGGCACTTCTCCCTTGGATTGCTCAGTCTGCCACAATCCCATAGCGAAAAAAAAGTCGTCATCTTCCTTTATACAAGCACACACACAGATCGGCCTCTACAACCACGTACTGAGCGGCCCACAGTTAGCATGCCAGCTGACCTATCTGGTAGGGTGTCTAGCTTCATTAACCAATCATGGCGCAACATACTTAAGTATATATTTTCTAAAAGATGTCACTTTGAGCAGGATGGTCGGATATCAAACACGACCAATTGTTCCCCACCAGACAGCTCAACCGTCAGTACGGTTACATGCAGCAGTGCTATGTGGACAGGTACAGATCTCAGACTAGTCACTATCAGATTTTCAGCAGCAGTAGGTACATCCAGTACACACACAACAGGAAATCACTTGATAATAGCATGGTTAAGCAGTGAATTCTTTATTATATAATTGCATTGGAATGAAAAGGCTAATTAAAATGATAACCATTAATGCATTTTGAAGCCTTACATCACTTAAAACCTTCAGTCCGATGTGACTGAAGATCTAACAATAGCAGGGATGTGCAATTGAATTAAATTTCTTTTGTCTTCGCACAAAGTCAAAAGACATATTTTCTCCTTAAAAGATATGGAATGGTTTATCTCTACGTGTAGGATTTTATCAAATCATTTCCCATTGTGTATTCATTTGTACATTTAATAAGAGTGATAGCAGAGAATGTGCCACTCGTCACACTAAAGTAATGGCTTGAGCACCTGTGGTTATTTTAGGGATATTCAGTCCACAGTATGAAGATCCCTTTACAATAGGAGTCACCATCAGGACTCTCCACAGAGAGAACAGGCAGATCATTAGTTTGTAGATTTATTATAAGATTGAGCTTCCCACAGTATCGAGTGTAGCCCATCGTTCCATTTTTTCACCATAGAAATCTTTGCACCCAGTCTTTTAGGACAGATTTTTGCACATCCCCCTGATGAGAGGAAACTTTGAGCCCTTGTCATGCTTTGCACCTTAGGTCCAAACTGAGGGTTGCGTTTTTTGAATCAAATGTCTTCTGTGAATTCAAATCTCAGCATAACTGCCATAGGGGCAACGGGATCATTAAACAACGAAGGAAGAATAAGGACGCCTTCATCTGAATGCAAACAACAAACGTTGAGGACCAAATCAAGTGCTTCATAGAGGCAACGGTTACGGTGCTCCTGAGTAGACAGACTCAACTGACCACTGAGGTCAAAATCCAAATCTTCAATAAAGCTATCTTTGATTCAGGGCAAAAAAAGAAAGGAAAATGGAAAAAAAAAAAACCACTCTTGCCGCCCACTATGCAGCATGGCTTTTTGAATGCAGGAGTTTCGTATAAATTCACTCCTATAATTAAGCGCAATTCTCTCTTACAGTGTAAAGTCATGTCTCTGGGATTGTACTTCTCAGTAGGACGTGTCATGACAAGCGTACAAAGATTTATTCCCAAAGGTTTCCAGACAAAACACAAGAAACGTTCTTAGATGCAACCATTAAATGTTATCTAAATCCACAAGAGAATGGTAAGTACACTCCAGAAGTGATGTAACAAAGCTACAGAATAACTTCGATAACAAGCCCCATAGACGATCATATCAACTCTCCACCTCAGAATTATAGGTTCGTTCTGTAGCCTTTGCCCCTTGAAAGGTCTCCAAGCTAGGCACAAACAGACTAAGACAGTGGAGAAAAAAACAAAAAAAAAAAAAAAAACAAATCTAAATAAAATTTAAAAAAAAATTATAGACAAAATAAATCAGACACTGTCATTAAATTATCAGTTTAGTGCCCTACATTTAACCCAGTCAGCTTCTGCCTTCGGTAGGTCAAGCTGAGTGAAAGATCAGCCTGTGTTAAACCTATGGTACTTCTAGACAACATTATGTAAATTTACAGTATACAGTTTTGGATTCACCATGCAAGAATACTTTTTTTTTTTTTTTTTTTTCATTTAATAGCTCGATCTACATCCAGAATAATTTACATAAAAGGACACGTTATTGAACCGGAGCTTGGTGGGTGATAACCGGGGTGTTTGAGTGCATCCAGCAGAGCAGGAGGAAGCTGAGGGGGAAGTGGAAGGGGTCCGGGTGGTGGAGGGGAGCATGGAGGTGTCGTGAAGGGTCCTGCGGGTACGATCAGCGACACTCCCACACTTTTACTGTTTGATCTACGCTCCCGGTGACGACGTACGGAGCCGATTTGTGGAAATCTGTGGAGAGATGAGAGACAGTAATTTAGGCACACAGACTTGAACTCAAATTATATAAAGATTAGTGATTAGTGCTGCCCAATTCTGGCAATATTTGGCAAAAAAAAAAAGGCAATTATTTGTTGATATAATGAAGATACTGTGTAAATGTAAAATTTTTTCCTCAAACGGTGATCAGTCCAACATGGCAGCATAAGCTAATTAGCAGCATTAGCATTAGCCAATGGCATGAGTTTAGGGTGGGGCTGCCTGATCATTGGACCAGTGGAAGAGGAGGGAAAATCTTGTTTGGAAATCCATATTGTACTAGTTCCATTTGGTGATGCTCATGCCACAGAAATTACACATTTCAACTTTTAAAACATAAATAAAACACTTCAAATAGCAGGATTCACAAGCTCAAACATTGCCAAGAGACCTGAAGCCTCAAACAAACACTCTGTTCTCTATTCACACCAAAACCAACATTTCAAATCAATAGTCTGGAAGACGAGTGCTGTGTACTGAAGTGCTTTTAAAAGCAAGTTTGAAGCTTCACAGGAGCCTACAGGGGAGCTGGCTGAATAACATCAAGTATCTCTAGAGAGCTCCAGTGCCTTGATCCACTGAAAAGATCTGGACTCAGGCAGTTAAAAGACTGAACGTTCAGCACCGTCCTCTCTGAATATGCTGCAACGGCTGACAGGACTACCTTTTGTAGAGTAACAAACTTGATCTTAACCTGAGAAATCACTCTTTGGGCAAGTGAGGATGTGCTGTACACTTCTAAAAGGCATCTTTACCCTTACTTGGTCATCAATACATCTGATACGCATTTCAGAAACTAGTGAGTGTTTATAGGACCGCTTACCCAGAGAGGTAACAAAATGCTCATGGGCACTCAAGGTCTTCATGCAGCGCTTGTTTTTGTAGTCCCAGATCCTCAAAGTCTTGTCATCAGCACAGCTCACGATGAACTTTCCTCCAGGGTGCACAAGAACCCCACGCACCCAGTTATCATGGCCAACCTGAAGACGACACCAATCAAAATGTTTCAGATTCAGACAAAACCATAAAGCTTCTCAAAGTCAAATTCTGCACAGCTATTTTATTAGACTGACTCACCAGTGTCATAAGGCACATGCCAGTGCTCACATCCCACATCTTGATAGTCTTGTCTCTGGAACCAGACAACAGGAAAGGACCAGGTTTCCCACTCTTCTTGGTCTGGCAGAAAAAAAACAAAAAAAAAAAACAGCAAAAATATGGAGCATTTCTACATTCTATTTATATTTAGTGTCAGTTTATGTCTTAACCTGTCGTCTCATTGAAAACATTCATTCTAAAAACACTGTTTTTGTGTCAGAAGATAATATTAAAGCAGCTTCCCCAACACTGATATATAACATCTCACACGCTGCAAGTGTGTGTATAGATAAATATTTATGGTTCTTCCTAGAAGAAGAATGCAATTGTGTATGGGCAAGTCTTTAACCCACAACAAGGTTACAGAAACAGCTTTATTAAGACTGATGCACTACAAACAGCATCATTGGAGGTGGCTGAGACTCTAGCAGTCATAACAGCACTCTAATGAATTACTGTTCTTTTGATACCACACCTCAAAATAGAGTACTGAGAGCCATTACACATCTCGTGCAGTCAATGGAAAAAGGGGATATAACAAGAGCAGAGGTGTTTGGGGTGATAATGCATTTAGATAGCTCTGTGAAGAATGGATGGTCATTACATTCAAGGCCTTATCTATTATTCCCCCTCCATAAAAGGCCAACTCTGCTTGAGGGGGAGTGTGAACAGACACATTAAAAACAAAATTGCTCTTGCTGAGAGGCTGGCATGCTCAGGCAAGTGTGTTCAGGCACATTTGTACCTTTAGACAGAGCTGCTGTAATGACATACAGGGCTTTGTAATTAACATCTGTGACAGTGTTACTGGTGTCAAGAGATTGTTTTAATTTCACCTGAACCGGTTCGACAAGATCAAAGATGACTGACTAAATATGTTAATTTTTTTAAGGAGAAAGTTTCCTCTACACAACAATAGTAATTACTGCGAGGGTAAAAGGCTGTATTCCACATGCTGTGATGGCTAATGGTTCATCAGATAAAGATGAAATTGGACACAGTTGATCATAAGACCGGCAAAAAAAAAATCTAAATGGTACTTTCATCACCTTAGGCTATTAGCCAATACCACCTATGTCATTTCACACTCTGTTTCAAACCATTGTACATGACAAATTCAGATAAAAATCAAAGGACCCATCAAAATGTGTTTAAAGGGCACAGCAAAGAGACCAATAAAAATATCCAAATATCTGGACAAAAGATAATACTCTGATTATTTACACAAAGATCCATTCATTCAAACTTTTTTTTTTTTTTTTAAATGCAAGGTTAAAAGAAGTGGGTGAAATATTGGTTGACCTGTAATAGCATCTAAAAGCTGGTTTATAATGACATCTGTGTAGACTTCTTTTAGAAATTATTTTTACCTGGTATTTTACTGTATTCATTTTGTTCATATTACATGTTACTACTACTAATTACCATAACAGTAAAAGTATAACCCCAAATATGATTTTAATTTACAACAATCAGTACTAAAATTCGGTATTAAGGTATAGTTTTGTGGGCAAATAAAGGTTCATTGACTATTGGCAATAGTGTAGTGGGTTCATTGAAAAGAACTGTTAATGTAAGCAGTTTTTTAAGGAATCATCAACTACTGATGAAAAAAAAAAAAAAAAAAAAAAAGTTTTGTATTTTTGATTTTAAATATGCTATTTTCATTCTGTGCTCTCACCTCTGAGCCAGTCGCCTCTAGAATGGTGGGATGGGCGCTTTCAGGGGCCCAAGAAATGCACTCCACAACATGCTCATGCTCACGCAGCTCTGCCTTGCATTCTTTTGTGGCCACTACCCAAACGCGCACCGTCTGGTCATTAGAACTACTAGCGATCAGGGTCCCGTCTTGGTTGGGCCTCACCATGCGCACCCACTCTCTGTGACCGGTAAATGTCTTGACACAGTACCTGTTTAGCAATGCCAACAAACACAGATTTCACCACATTAAGCACTGTGAAGAACATTTCTATTATAAAATAGCATTTGCAAGTTCACATCTCAGATGTGTTTGCAAGTCCCATAAGAGGTTTCCCCTATTTGATTAAAACATGAAAAAATGCTTTGAGAGCAGAATTTCACTTTGTTTCTTGTTCAGCATTTATATAGGTGCTTTTCAGCTGAAGAAACTCAATACAGTAACTAAAAGGACTGCTTTGTTGGAGCAGCCTATGGTTATGTACATTAATCTAAGATCAACAACCTTTGTTTTGGCAGCCAAGACCTTTTAACCAATATGCACATTTCGAGAAACCTTGCTCAATGACTTACCCAGTGGCCACCTCCCACATTTTAATGGTTTTATCCCTTGAGGCAGAAACTATGTGATCTCCATTGGGCATAATAGCTACAGATGAAACATTATGGTCATGCCCTGAAAAAAATAAAATAAAGAATTAAGTGTAAAATATTCCAGACTGCCCTGAAATTGTCATCCAAAGAACCAACAATGTCTGAGATGGATACACTGAATTCATTTTTCGATTCAGCACATAATATACACATTTCTACCATACAAATCAAACAGTTATGCAGATTAGCATTTTACAATGAGTGGTTAAGCTTTAAAACATATTGAAACATTTAATGGAGAATAAGATGCTGCTAATTTGCCTTGGGCTGCTTTGTTCTCACAGTGTGCGGGAAAAGAGATGAGCTAATTACATAGGACGCCATTTTTAAGCTCCTAAATAGATGATGAAACTAAGTAGCCTAGAAAAAGCAGTCTTAAATATGGGGGGAGAACCATAAAATGTTATCTCGTCTCAAAGAGGATAATTAAACTGCTGTCCAAATCTCCTAATCTTTCGCTAAAGCAGCCGCCTCATGAAGCGAGACGGGTGAGAGAGAGAGAGAGAGAGAGAGAGAGAGAGAGAGAGAGAGAGAGAGAGAGAGAAAGAGAGAGCGCAGAAGGGGACTTGCAAACAGAAGGAAGGGGGGTCCCTTTGCCACCTCTTCAAATCTGTGCTAGAACAGTCTACCCTAGTCTCAGGGCAACATGCCAGCTTTACTGATGGGTGTAAATGACGAGCCTTTGGATTTGTGGATATTACAAGCTGGTGCACGCGTTATTTGGATTATAACCACTCAGGATTTACCCATTTTTGATATGGATTAAAATGACTTGAGGAAAACTCTGAGAGCACTTGATTCGTTTTTGTCATGAAACATGAAAATATATTTTTTATGAATTTAACAAATATGTACAGAATTTATAAATTGTGTATGACAAATGCTCTAGATTTTTCATGTCCAAAATCAACACAGAGGGGACACTATCCATCATTACTGTCCTGAATCATTGCAAAAGCACGTGTATTTTGATGCACAGTGCAAACACAGATATGTCTGATAAAATATTTGTGAATTTTTGCATAAAACTGAATTGCCATTAGTGAGGTTTTGATACATTCCACTTCATAATTAGTGGAATGTGGAAAGTGGCTGGATGGCAGAGAGTTATGCCCCATCCCCCTTCTCTTCACAGCTTTTCACATCGACTGTTTTTGTGCTTTTCCAATCCTGTGGTGAGATCTGACCCGAGCTGAAATGGGGGGTTTCATTACACTTAAAGTGCTAATTATCCATCTAGCACGGTGGAAAACTTGTTGACATAATACACAACCCGTAAGACAAAATGCTAATCCACTTGTGGTGTGATCTCCCATTAGAAAAGCCTGAAGGCTCACATTTCATATTAAAATATACCAAGCAATTAGGATTTTAAACATGGGCACATCCTAAGGAACACATTCTGAGAGCAAGAACAGGATCTCACTTTGGTAGAGTAAGGGGTGAAAAAAAAGAGTAACAATTCTCTAAAAATAAATCTTAATTTTAAGAAAATGTAATATAGTATTAGTAGTATATTAAATTTATTTTTATAAATTATATAATGGCGCCTTTCTCCTCATTCACATTTCTGGGTTTCTCAGAAGTATAAGTCATTATAATTGGTTAAATTTATATCAAAGTGAATGGGAGACTAACTCAAATATATTTTTTGCGTTCTCATTTGGTTAAATCGCAAAAGAAAATCACCACAATACTATTTTCACAACTTTCAAAGAGAGGAAAAAATAGCAGTCAAACAACAGCAGTCAGAAGAGAGAACAATGTCAAATTTACTGTCACTCCCATAGCTGCTGTATTAGATAATGCCTCACATTTTTTGTAATCTGATGTAAAGGTAATATAAAACAAAGTACAGTATAATAAATGTACAATATATTTGTTTTAAATATTTTTAATTTAAATTAAAAAAAAAAAAACTTTCAGGATTTACAATGCTGATAACAATTGAAATGCATCACAGTCTGTGAAAAGGGTCCATGAATTATAATGCATCTATAGTTATTAAATATTACAATGATTAGCCTATCAAAAATAAAACTTTCATAAACAGCACAGTAATATTTGAGAAAAATGTGTGTTAAACGATGGCTTCTAATACAGGAAGAATGTCTCTTATGGATTTGTTGGCAAGCTGGCACATTAATGAGCTGCATTCAACACCTGCCTCCTGACACTCTATTCCCCCCCGAGACGCCCCTCCACCCCTCCGCCCCTAACAGTTCCCAGAACCAATGACAACATATGAAACCATGCTCACCGTGCATTGTCCTGATACACTCGAAGCCCTGGAAGTCCCAGAGCTTAATGGTCATGTCCGCTGAACAGGAGGCTAGCAGCTTTCCAGTATGGTCAAAGGAAATGTCCTGCACCGAGTCTGTGTGGCCCTTGAGGGTCCGCTCAAAGTCGCCCGTTTCATAGTCCCATACCTGGATCAGACACAAAACACATGCTTTAGCCCAAGATGAACATCTCTTCAATAAAAAAAGCCATTAACTTGTTTGGCAGCCTGTTATGATAAGATAAAGCATAAAAGACAGGTCTGGGCTTGTAGCTGCTATTATATATTCAGCGAAACATTTGTCATCGAGCCAGCTTTTAAAAACCATCAAACATGCCAGATTGCCCTCTGGATATAATCTGAACATTTCATTCAGACTTTATCTGCCTCAAGAAAGAATTGTCAGAATTTCTTCCCATATTAACCTTACAATATCCACTGCACTCCAAGCGAAAACTGTGGCTGAATATTTTGACATCATGTTTTCCCTGAAATTCAGTTTTCATCATTTTCTTTATCATTAAAGCGTTTTTGTGAAGCAAGGCAAATGTTATCTGCTTGTTTGCCTGGATGCAGCAGTATGATAAACAACCTCAGGGCTTAATGTGAAGATCAGGTTTCAGCAGTTTCTAGGCGGCAGACACACAGGCATAAGCTCTGTCTGCTGCACAGGGGGCTGGTGACAGAAGCCCTTCCACCTGCTTATCTGTCTCCTGCTTCCAAAGAGGGAGACTGAACCCAACCAGCCGAGTTCTGACAGAAAACATACACATGAAAAGCCTGATGTGGCACACCTGGGTTAGTCAATCATGTAAGCTTAACCCATGTTGCTGAGACTGCTATTATATAGAGTGTATACTACTTATATATGCCCTCATTGATCTGTCTGCATGTGCCTGATCATCAACTTGCTTACCTTAACAAAAAAAAAGAAAAAAAAAGAAAAAGGAGATTTGTAGGACCACAGCAAACCTAAGCCAAAATTCTGGCTGATACCAATGTAGCAATAATTATTTTCATATTATGGCAGATAACAATAAAAGGCCAATACTGGAATTAAATGCTATTTTGCCTAAATAAATTAATAATAAAACACTATTTTTATTTTAATATTAAATATTTCATTTTGAATGCTCACAGTGAATTTAGGCCTAACAACATTATAATTTATAGCATAGAAATGGGTATTCATTTTGAGATTTGCTAAAGATAACATAAAAATCACATTAAATTATTAGTATTTTTAAAGATTAACTAAAGGTTTACCTTTTGCCGTCAAGTTAGAAGGTTACCTAAATTACAGAATTTATTATTTATTTTTGGGTTTATTTGGGATAAAAGAATGAATAGATAAACAAACAAAACAAAATTTGCTGATAACAAACACAATCCCAGTACATCGTGACTCCTTAACACTCTAAACGTGAACCAAGACTGTACATAACCAGGCTTCAAATGCATAGGAAAGGAAAAATAAAAGAGCATGCTGAAAATCAACTATGCAGTGCTGCATGAACCAAGAGGGCTTATTTTAGACTAGAGTGCTGACTTTTCAGACAAATTGTAGCGATGCAAGATATGACTGCATGTTTGAGTGCATGTCATATGTTCATGCGCATGTATAAAATATACTTGTGCATGAAACTGAACTACCAACCATTTGGCTGATTCTATAACCAGGCTAAGCAGAAGCAGAACTGTCTTGTCAAGTGGCTGTCAAACTGCTGATTAACAAAAAGAAGAAAATGTTTAAGTTAAAAAAAATGAACTAAAAAAAAAAAAAAGAACAAAAAGAAGAAAATGTTTAAGTTAAAAAAAATGAAAAAATTGGTGAGACAAAAGCATCTAGCTGCACAGCTTTAGGCTTCCTGACAATTAGCTCTGGATATGTGGATGGAGAGAATGGTGTAGAATATAACTGGACTAGCTCTAGCTGTATGATTGAGGGCTGCCCACGTTAAGATGGTGAGGGCCCAGGATTTTAGGGAAGGGTTTAATAGCACTGAGTACAAAACTAGGGCACAGAAGGAGGGGGCACAGACAGGTTGGTGGACATAGCTGCCGGCACTGAGCCAGCAGATAAATCACTCGAAAAAGCAAGCATTCAGAAAAATAGAGGAACCCTTTGTAGGACTGATTCCAAATAAAACAGAACATAAAAGAGAGGGTACCTTGCATATACTATACGTCTGAATTCTTTGGCTGATCTAAAGAATAAAAACATTTCTGCTTGACTGTAAAAACACGAAAAAATATATATATATTTAGATTCAATTTGTGCCTGTCCTTTTGAAAGCATCACTGAGGTTGTGTGTACGGTTCCTGGGCACAGTTATGAATAACAGGCAACCAGAAACAGGGCTTATTACCATGGGAATGTCACACTGCTTGTGCAGACTTGTGTTTTTTGTGTGTCTCAAGAGCCCCTGTATGACCAAAACAGCAGAAAGAGAGGACAGTGGCTGCCTGCAGTCAAATTTACAGCCCATTCAAGACAATACACTATAATTATGTCAACCAGCAATGCAGGTCAGCCAAAATTTGATGAGCCATTTTCACACTGTAAATCATGATTTAATTGCACCAATTTATCAGAAACGCAAGATCAGTTTTGGAGGGAATGAGAGTGATGCATAACCCACAAAAGATATAGAAGACCTCACCTTTATTGTTGCGTCCTCTGAGGCAGAGACTATGACGCTGAAAACAGGATGGAAAATGACTCTGGTGACAGGACTCCTGTGGCCGCTCAGGGCGTATCTCTCAGGAGGACGGGGAATCCATTCTTTGGGATCTCGCTTCTGTCCAATTGGCCCACCTAAAGTAATCTCTTCTTTTGCCTCATTCAGTTTTGATTCTAATTCCATCACCTAGCAGAAGGCATAATAGGTGAGACTCATCATTACACACATCAAATCACATGAATGAAAGTGACATTTTGGATTTACAGCTGCAGTAGTTGAAATGCAGCATTTCTTAAATTTAGCATTTCAGAGCATGAATAATCAATGAGTCAAGTCTGCCTCCGTGGTTCTTAATAGGATTTGCATTAAATATGAAATGCACAAACCTTTTTCTGTAATCTGATGACTGAAGTCCATTTCTTTTCCAATAGACCTGCATACTTCTTATCCAATTCCTCATTCTGGTAACAAAACACAACACCACATAAAACAAAATAATACAAGAATTACATACAGCCTTAAGCAAAAAAGAAGGCATACACCTATCACCCCAGGGCAACTACAAATTCCCTGTAAATCCCTTCACATGGGTTAATCTCTGGCAGACAAAGAGAGCTTACCAAGATTACAATTACACAAACACCGCACTGTGAAAAATTAACTTTAGGGTGCCTGGCACTAACTAGACCTTTCTGAAAGTCAAATTTTTTTCTCAAAATGAGAGATAAATGATTCCCATTGGCATTCTCTAATCAAAAACATTAAGTAGCAAAATATAATAACTACAGTACTACCAATGGGGTGTCCAATATCTTATGTTTTCTATGAATAAATAATAGTAATAGTAAACAACAAAAAAAAAAACGCATTAGCTAGATTTATACATTAATATATATATATATATATATATATATATATATATATATATATATATAAATTGATTTGTTCACTTTTTTTTAATTATTCAATGCTTGTGTTATTCGATTTAATTTTATTTTTGTTATTTTATTATATATACACACATATACATACACACATATCATTATCCTCATTCACAACTCCATTCATAAATACATATACACATACAAATGTTTAAATAATTTGCTAACTTTTAAATTATATTATATACACACACACATATCATTATCCTAATTATATTATATTATATTATATTATATTATATTATATTATACATATTTTATATTTTTTTATATTATATTGTTTTATTTTTTTGATTAATTTTAAATTGTGAGCATTGTAGTTGTGATGTATGATGATCAGTAGTAAAAATTTTCATTTCCAATCCCTGACAGAAGACATTTGTGTGTTTTTAAATATGCAATCTCAGTCTCAGCCAGAAAGCAATATGAAGAAGTGTACACATGGTTTTCACTAGACGGTTCTCTAACTATCAAAAATCCAAAAGCATAACGCAGCTCCCAGATCTATGGGTAATGAAAAAAGGCTGCCGCAGACAAAGAGAATAAGAGGAGAGAGGCTCTTCTGGAGTAATATCAGAGGTGTCCAGTAGAACAGGTGCTGTCTGTGTGTTGAGAAGTGGAGTGAGAGGGGTCATGTCATGCGTCTCTGAGGGAGAAGGGCATTTAAAGCCTCTGCAGAGGACTGATCCACCATCTGCCTGGACCCTCTGCTATGTGTGTTGGCCAATGGCTAAATACCAGTCCCATCAGCCGTGCCAGGCTCTAATCACTGCCGTCTGACAGTCCATCAGCTCCCTCCAGCTCCCTCCAGCCCTCAGAGAGCTACTTTTCATCTACTATCTATGCCTAAAGTCACAAACCCATCTTAACAGCTGGAAGGATCGATGATGAAATCTCTTCTGCTAAATGAGGCTGTGTAAATAGCATTCTGGTTAATTAAAGAGAGCTTTTAACACCATAGACCACCTCTCTGTCCACAAATCTGATCAATAATTCATGCTCTTTCTTCCCTGTACAAAGGAAATAAACAGTTTATCTTCTGTCCAACCAGGAGCTCTCACATTTCCAGACGGCTTATTACAGTGATGTATTTTCTGCTGAATTTGAGTAATTCTCCTGGTCTACCCTGTGATAATGGAGAGACACTATTTAGGATGTCCCTTTATCAGTGTGAACCATCGCTGAGACAACAGGGAGCGTCGGGTTTTACATCTGCCACACTTCATAATTATCTCTGCACTGCCTTAATTCAGCACGTGCGCCGTCAGTCACAACTTCACACAGTGGCCAATTAAACGGGGAATACTTCAAATTAAGAAATATTGGTTTGACTGGGGTTTAAATGGAGGGGGGTTCCCACACTCACCATGTCTAATTCCGCCTCCTTTTTGAAAACTGAATATGCCTCTTCATATCCGTTGGAACGAAGGTAATCAGCTATCGCTCGGTTTCTGAAAAACAAAGAAAAGCCTAATTAGTTCTCTTGATAACAGGCTTTATGGTTGTGAATTAAGAAAAGAGCTGTGGTAAGTGCTTTTGACAACTAAAAGAACACGTGTCTGAGCACTAGGGCTGCACGATATTGAAAAAAACTTGCATTGCAATATTTTGTTTTTCTGCGATATGAAAAAAAAATAAGAAACAAAAATACTTGAATAGCTCTATTTGAAAAAAATAATAATCAATGATTGGGGTGATTTTGTAGGTGAGTAAATCAGCATAGAAAAAAAAATAAATATAAGGCCACGTTCACACAGCAGCAGAATACAGTTGTCAGTCCTGTTTTTGAGTTCTTAATATGGTTACGTTCACACACACAGGTTGGTTATTTACGGGCGTGACATCCGCATTCTGTAACCAAACTCACACCTATATATTTTAAGGACTCACAACCGCATTCTCGGAACACAACACGGTGTGTGAACGGAACAGGACTGGACAACTAGTTGTCTGTCACGTCATACAGTGTGAGAGAAAGCCACTCTGCTGCACAAACGCGCATCTACGTGTTTTACCTGTTTTCATGTGTGTTTTCGTCGCCATCTTTTATTTTACTTTGGTCACTGTCGCTATGGTTACTAGTAAGGAATATGGGCTTGACTCCCGTTAAGGTGGGCGTGCACGGTGCGATTCTGACGGTCGGAACACCGTGAGCCCTCGCACATGCCACAATTGAGTTTATCCGAAAATCGTACAGAGGCAGTCACACACAACACGACACAAATTCACTACGATTTCTATTTGAAAAAAATAATAATCAATGATTAATTCATAAAAATATGGATTCTGAGGACGAAATAGTTTTCTTTGTGGCAGCTATGGCTTGTGACGTCCAAAAAAAAGAAACGAAGACATGGCATAGAGAATGACTGAAAAGAAGAGAAAAGCATGGACTTTCTGTTCTTCCTAAACAACTCGAGGTGAGAAGGATATTTCTGAATTTCTGTTAGTTTTGCAGGAAATACAACAGGTAGCCTATATTCATTCATAAAGCTGAACAGCAAATTTGGCGCAATTTGGAATAACAAATAAAAAAAAAGCTGTATAATTAAACTAAAATTACTATACAGACTATTTAAATACATAATATGTGTTTTTTGTCATCTTCTGATTGGTCAACTTCAGATGAATCACCAAATCGTCTGGTTTAACCACACATATGCCATGTGAGCATCTGCGATTTTCTCCCGAGAGAAGATCTTCTCACATGGTATGAGCTGCAACCCGGGAGAAATTCTCTCTTTGCTGCGAGCTCGTACGACAGCAAAAATCGCACCATGTATGCCCGCCTTTACACGTTCATACAGACAGTATTCTGAATGGGAATTTTCTATTTATATAACTGTAAAGTGTATGGGGTTTTCGGTTGTCAATAACTGAAAATGTGAATGTGGATTTATAGTAATAAGATACGAATTAAATAAACAGTGATTTATATTCTTCAGGTATTCAGGTACAGAAATTGAATAATCAAATGTAAAACAACAATGCATAGCCTTCACTGTATAAATTAAATCTAATAAATCTGTGTTAAAGCTTAAAGTGTTTTTCTCTGCGTTTTGTTGTTTGATTAAAATTCATGACAGAAAGTTTGGTCTCATACTTTATCGCATACTTTGTCAGTGTTGTGCACTTGCTTAGTCCTTTTTTTGTGATAAACAGTAAAGTGTGTTCAGCTGAATTCAATTCCCGTTTTGTCAAACGGTATAAAAAAAGGTAAGTATACCATGGCAGCCCTCGTGTAAAGAGCATCAACTCTACCACGAGACACCAGTAAGAATCGATTCTGATTCATCCTCTTTTCTACACCTTGATTCATCAACTCTACCACGAGACACCAGTAAGAATCGATTCTGATTCTATCCCTACCATTACTACCACTCGCAAACCAAGCATCACACACTATAAGCAGCGCAATCCTAACAACCTGCGCACTTTGCCTATGTCTGCTAATACAATTACATCTATTTCGAGTCATTCAAGACTAAACCGCATGGCCCTGACATAGACCTGGATCAAACTAGGGCTGGGACAATAAATCAATGCATCGCAAATCGAGAAGTGATACTGCATCAATTCTGAGATTTTCCGAAGGCATCGTGATTCTCTCTTGAATCGATTCCAAGCTTAGTTTTTAACAGCAGATGGTACTGCGTGCTTTAGAAATAGCCATATTCTGCTTGCTTCCAGTTCCTAGCACAGCCCTTACTTGCACCACCTGAACCTAAAATAATCATTTATAAAGTTCGAAAAGGTTGAAGCGAATTACAAGGATGTTCAAAGTGGGCTGTGTTTACATTAATCTTGCATCATAAAAGGCGATGTGCAAGTACATTTAAACATTTACATTACTCAGCTGAATGCACAAGCGCTCTTCTTTGTGAGCATTTGAGTGTGCAGTTAAAAACTAGCCTAGAGTGCCATCCACTGTTAAAAACAAGGCTCAGAATCGATTCGAGAGAGAATCATGATGCATTCCAAAAATCTCAGAATCGATCCAGGAATCGCGATGCATCGATTTATTGTCCCAGCCCTAGATCAAACCAGAGGACTAATTTCTCATTTTCCCACACTCCCCGTCTGACTGGAAGAGGTGGAGGTACTGGTCTGGTTATCACTAATGATTGGAAATTTATTTCTTTACCTTCTCTGGGTATTAACAGCTCCTTTGAATCACATTCAGTCACTACATCTACTGCTTGTTTTCTTAAAAAAAAAAAAAAAAATAACACTAGCTTTTCTAATCTTTTTGTATTCTATTTGTTTTCTTTTTATTTATTATACAATTAACAATCAAAAAAGGCCTCTAACACTAGCTTGCTCCATTCTTTTTCTATTCTACCGATTTTCTTTTTATTTATTACATAATTTAAAAAAAAAACCTTGCTACATGTGCTGCGTTAAGCTAACTGAGACTTGTTATGGCACTTGCATATCATTGCTTTTTTGCTGATTTTGATTGCTTCCATTGTCTTCATTTGTAAGTTGCTTTGGATAAAAGTGTCTGCTAAATGACTAAATGTAAATGTAATACATTTAAATATATTAACAAAACATCTAAGAAGAAATGAACAGTTAAAAAACAAGGAATAATAACATTACTAAATGGAAATGAATGAAGCAAAGATCTGTTATTTCAATTTAAATTGAAAGTGAAATGAAAATAAAAAAAAAAAAAATTTAATTTTCATATAAAATGTAATGTAATCAAATAAGAACAATTTTACAAATGCTTTCTACTTAAATATGGAAAGAATGTCAGTTTGAAGGAAACCTCCACCTCTGTTTCCAACACATTTTGAGCTGCTGAGGAGTCAGCAAGACTGTGGTGAGCGGAAGATATTCATTGATAGTGATGATAGTGAAGACAAAGAAGGCTGTCAGAGATGCCACTCTGCTGTCCAAACTCTTCCTGGCATTGTGATGGCAGAAGGATCCACAGCAGTGAGGAAACAAGGAGCCCAATACTGAAATGTCGTTTCTGCGAGACAGCCACATTGTTCAGATATATATATAATATATAAAAACATATATATATATTTATATATATTCAGTGTGTGTTTGGTAGACGGGCCAGTTCACTAAGGAGCAGACACTGAAGTGACTGAGCTTTAGCACCTTATCTACTGCACCCTGTGACAGTGAGGGGGCTCTGATTAAAGTCAAGGTCAGCACGAGGTTCTCTCTCATGTGACAGGCGGCAGGAATCTGCTTCATGCTGGAGAGAACGTGTGTGTGTGAATCTACTCTGCTTTGAGTAGGACATGCTTGACAGATAGCTTCCTAAAAACACAGCTGAACAACAATGCTTCTTTGTGAGCCAAACAAAGCTGTTCAGTAAAACAAAACTCTGATGATTATGGAAATGTACATTCTGGAAAGTTTTGGGAGTGACAAACAGAGTTAAATGCAGGAGTGAATAACCTGAATTAGCTTTTTGTGTGTATATTGTTATACAGGACTTGCAAAGCCACATTTTGCTATTGCACTGTTAACAAAAACCGTGGGTGACAACAGGTCAAAACATTCATTAATAACCGAAATTGAAAACATCTGAGAAATTTTTTTTTTCAACACCCCAAAAAGATAATTTTTTTTAAAAAACTGCCTTTTGTATTTGTACATAAAATTGGACGTCAATGGGGTCCAATGCTTCAAAATATCTTATTTTGTGTTTCACAAAAGAAACTATATAGGTTTGGAATGTCATGAGGGTAAGTAATGAAGACAGAATAATTTTTGGTTGACTATCTTTTTTAAATGTAATGCCCAACAACATATATTGTATTTAAATGAATATTTTAGTCACAATTTTCACTTTTCACACTCTGCCTGGCTGAAAAGTATTAAAGCTTCCTCATTCAGTGAAGTTTTAAAGCGACTTGCTGTTAGGACAAGCCTTTTTGCAAAACAGAAACTCAATTCATTATTTACAGACAAGAATATAACCATGAAACGTAAGTTATGTGCTGTAGAAAAGCAATCCTGAAGATCATTAAACAGCAAATCCAATCTGTCAAAAACACAAGCTGCCCACATTAAACTGTGCTTATGAGCTTCTTTGAAGCATTTAATAAACTTCTTGAATAAAACAGCAAGATTAACTACTATGAAGACAAGTGACAACTACATTTAACTGCAGTATGTATGTGACCACAGTAACTTTAGTCTCAGAGCGGAAATCAGAGTCCTTTTTGAACCTATCTTCAAATTATAATTAAGGTGGCCACAAGATGATGTTCCAGCGATTCATCTTGGATTATGTGTTGACAGACAAAAACTAAGATCAGTGTTGGCACAAGCAAACAAGCAAGCACAGTGTCTCCTAATAATAACAAATTACCTTCAATTAGTTCCCATCATGAGGTAAAGTGTCATGACATTTAGGCCCCGTCCACAAGAAGGGAATTAGCATGTATAGTGTTTATTAATAATTACATTTTATTATTTCCCCTATTTTTTTGAAACCGGGTCCCAAAGTAGATAAATCTGAAAACGCCGCCTTAGCGTTTTCGTCTGGACGGCTAATCCATTTTCTGAAACGATGACGTCATGTCTCCCCCAAGTCAGACACCTACGTCACGTAACAGCAACAAAAAACATGAAATGAACGATTGTCTTTTTATTAACTAACATTAACACAGATTAATAAATGTATTGTTCCATGTTCGTTTGTGTACCACGCCAGATGAGCATAGTCCAAAAGTCTTCTTCTCCGTTTTTAGTGTATCTCTGTGGCAGAATTACAGCGCCACATATGGTCTGGCATGTATACTACATCATTTAGCGGTTTCGTGTGGACGCGGATATTTCTTGAGACGAGGAAAAAAAAGATCGGATTGGGGTAAGCTCCGTCTCCGTGTGGACGGGGCCTTAGACCCTCAGATGCATCCCCCCCATGCTAGTCCTCACACACCTGCCCACCCCCTGCTGAATACATCATCCAAAACCCAGATCACAATTACAGCCAGTCACAATAGCTATTTTTGCGATCTTGCTAGCTGCACAGTCGCAATCCAAATAAAAAAAAAAACTGAAAATAAACTCTCCAAGCTATAAAAACCCTTCAAGCTCTCCAAAACTGCCTTGTAAGGAAGGACATGTAGTACTGAAGATGGCGAGAAAAAGAAAACATTTAAAACAAGCAAATGAGTGCTTGTAGCTTTGGGCTGGTCTCCATGGAAACCGAAAAGGAGTCAGAGAAGCGAGAGTGGCGATTGGACCTGAGTCGGCAGAGGTAATGAAAACAAGGAACAAAAGAAACTCTTCATCAAGAGAGGGCTTCCTCAAACTAACCAACAACTGTCTCAAAACCAGCAGATCTGCATCCCTTTTTGGGCAACATGGGAACATTTGAATGTTCAAACACAGAGAGCACCTAGGATGATACATCAGGTTTTTTGCGACATGAAATAAAACAACCTTCTTTGTAATATGACAACAGCCAGGTCAATCAAGAAATTCAGTCATAATGGAATTTTACTGTATAACATGGAATGTTATGGAATTTGGCAAAATGTAGATAAATAAATCAAACATAGGGCCATACACTTAAAATCACAACATGGACTAGTGTCTGAATATTAAACAGCAAAAAGACTGCTATTTATATATGAAGTCTGCATGATGTGTCTCATCTACACGTGCACTTGACTTTAACAAGGGAATCCATTGATTCCAATAACTGTATACCACTTTTTAATTAAACAATGTTAGCTAGATTTAATAAGGTAATAAGGAACAAAATCATTTATGTTTAGTTCGAGTGAGATGAAGGTCAGCTTTACTTCAAATGGTTTTTGTACCTAAACAATTGCAGCTCATTCCTCTCTAAAACAAACAAGGCAGCATGCTTCAGTGGCTCCTTTGCTTCATATTGGTTGAAATATGATCAGGGATGATGTTCATGCCATCATGGCCAGTTTCTATGATGTTGGGAAGGAGAATACAAATGCTTTGTTGTCAGCTTTCAAAAGCTATGAGTCATTGCAAGATTTCCTCTATGAATCCAACTCTGTTGAGAGATGCTTTCTGAATTTTGCTTATGATATGGATGGTTTTGTTACAGGCCTGAAAGAGCTGACCTGTTTGTTCAGGAGCTTGCATTATTTGCATTTACCAGAGTTCCATGGAAATATGATAAAGAATCTGATAATTATGATAAAGAAAAGGCTGTCTGCTCTGAAAACTGCTTGTAGACAGACATCAGCAAATATTTATAGTGGGTACATGTTAAATGTAGGCACAGTTTCAATTACACATACTCAGGCATGCATGACGCTTGTGGTGTTAACAGCATCTGCCAACTACATGAGGACACTCCACAAGAACTTCATCTCCAGATGCTTTGACACCATGACGCAAGCAGCACAGTGAGACACAATACTATATAACCTATTAAAATTAGTGATGCTCTCTACTCTTGATGCGCCGCAGCATGACAACAAATCCCAGACAGTATAATGATGCATCGTTCTATTTATGATGTACTGACACAAAATTCTAATTGTTTGCAGTGGTCGCTTTATCATGTCCGGCGTAGACAGACTTTAGCTATTGCAGCATGGCGCGACCATAGACTGTAAAATAAGATGGAGGATGCACCTTCATTCATTTCCTCTGAAGAAAAATGAAGCAGCCATTGTCCCAATAGGGCGTGGCCATGTTGCACTTATTCGGGACCAGAGTCTGTGCAGTAGAGAGCGAAGTGGGAGCTTCGCAAGCACATGCCCCTGGCCCTTTTTTAAATTAGCCTGACTGCTCCAATTTTTGTCTTTTTATTGCTGTATAAGAGGCTTGTGTTAAAATAAGGAAAATACAACTCCAATCTCTTCCTAAAGATCCCGAAAAGGTCAGTTGGCACCTCAGTTCACCTGTCAGTCTCAGCTGTCAATCATGACGTTGCACTCCCGTTTTTATAGCATCACATAACTAACTAAAACTAGGCCTGGGCAATAAAACGGTATCGTGCACTCCCGTTTTTATAGCATCACATAACTAACTAAAACTAGGCCTGGGCAATAAAACGGTATCGTTATTTATCAATGGTACATGCACTTTCTTCCAGCTTGACTGTTACAGTATGCACAACTGCACTTTATTATCCTAGTTATGTGTAGTGGGGTTTGAGTCTTCTGTCCTGATGGTGGGTATGTCTGGGGGGGGTGTTTGGGTAAGAGGGAAATTTTGTTGTATATTTAGTTTTGAATTCTGTCTTGTCAACTGTCTTGTTGTCTTATATATAAATGTATCAGACGTACTGTATGGTGTAGAACAAATTTCCGAAAGGATAAATAAATTTTTTTTTTTTTTTTGTATTGTGCCTGGGCAATAAAACGGTATCGTTATTTATCAATGGTATGCTTTATTGGGTGCTGTTCCTGCCTGTGATGAGGAGATTGTGAATAAAGAATGAATATTAGTCAAAGTTAAGACTACAGTTGAATGTAAGGTGTGCGTCAGGGAGTGTCATCAGTGGCGCACGAGATGCGGTGATAATGTAAGTGACATTGTTGCATTTTAATGTTTTGTTAGTCTAGCCCACGAGACGCGCTGCTGCTGCGTTATTCATTCACAATATTAGAGAAACATTGAAGCTCAGTACGGAGAAGATTTTAATTCGTTGAAAACCAAAACCAAGCCATTCACACAGAACACATATTCAGCGCATTTTTAGAGGGACAGTGCCCAAGAATTAAAGCGAAAGTGATGAAAACAAGCACGTAAATGAAGGTGGTACAGACAGAAGGCGGTTTAAATGTTACGTGATTTCCCCCAATCATTCTAAACGTTTTCAAACAACATGAGGTGCTTAAAATGATTAAAGTTATCAATGTTACTGATATTCAAAATGGTAAGCAAGCGCTGCTTTGTTTACGTTTTGTATATCTGCGTTTATCTTTGTTTCGGTTTCTCCTTTTGAATGGCAAAAATATACTATTGATAGCTGCTGAAATAGACCGTTAATTCCTCTCACGCATGAGCAGAACGCATGTTAGTTTCCTGTCAGCTGTAGTCTGTGCGGAGTGTTCGAGCCCAGCTTTTTGGTCCGACGCGAGGGGACAACACAGTCGTCTTTCATCGCCATTAGTTCTTTGAAGTCGGCTTTGTGTTTCCCGGCCTTATTACCTATACTGGGGCCATCCACCTGGAGATGAACGAAACACGGTGGGTCAACTTTTGAGGACTAGTGCGGCACACTTGGGCGAGACGCGACAACTGTCGCATCTGGTGTGACACAGTGTGAGAGTTCACTTCAGTGGCATTTCATCATTTCATGGGAGTTGATCAAATTTTATTTGACTACATTTTAAAAGATTAAATTATTACAGATTTATGCAATCTTTTGATTATCACCATTTTTGTAATAAATCATAAAACACAGACCATATGATTTCATAACATATCTAATAGTTAATTTAATTATGAATTCAATGTTTAATTATAGTATGTTTTAGGACCATATGACTGAATCTGCAGCTGAAGAGCAAGTCAAACTGTACATCTAAAGCAGGGCGGTGGCAGTATGTGTGTGCGATGCGTAAAGTGAGCATAAGAGAGCGGCTGCAGGAGAAGAGATGAGGAACATTACCTCATTCGTTTTGGAGGAGAGTCATCTCGCTCTAGCATCATTTCCGCTAAGTGCTTGCTTCCGGATCCACATCACCACTGCCAGCCAGACAGCATCCCGTACCCCTCCCACCTCGACTCCACAAACACTGCACATCTCTCCTCAGTAAACAAACACTGTCTTATCAGACTGCGATGAGCCCCTGTGGGTATATCTTGTCTGACTGGCTCTGGCGTGTGGATTTGCTTTGCTTATTATCCAGCTTGTATCAGAACATGGCATCACAGGACTGCAGAATGAGTCCCTTTGCAGGCTTTGGGAGATGGTAACCTTTGTACAAACAGAAAAAGAAGTCTGATCTCCCCTGCAGCTATCCTGTACATGAAACAACATGGCCGACAGAAATTGGCTTTCATCAAAGCCAGCACTCTCTCTGTGCAGCTCTATCTAGAGATTCTACAGGAGAGCTGATTATTCCCTGACAAAAGGCACCTGAGCAGAGGTTGCTGTGGTTCTGCTGAGTAAGCACACACAGTATGTTCTCGGAGCATCCAAGTGGACTTTAGGCAGGTTTCCAGTAAGAACCAGTTGGACAAACCTTTTCACTCAATGTCTAAATGGAACAAATGAGCTCCTAAAACTGATGACTAGTGAACCAAAAGATATAATGCAGGAACCACAGCATATCTAAACCTGTGTCCGAAACCGCTCCCTATCTACTATATAGTGCACTATATCGGGTGTCTAGGGCAATATGAAATATTATTTTTTCCCAAATTCTGTTTTATTTTTCTCCAAATTCCGTTTTTTTTTCTGTTTTAATATTTCTTGTCTAGGGCAATATGAAATATTATTTTTTCCCAATAAACTTTTTTTTTGACATTCCTTTTTAAAGGTTAACAAAAATTGTATATATTATAGAATTTCAGTTTTTTTTTATTTTTTAATATTTCTGGATTACGTTTTCAAAATTAATGTTTATTTGATTTTTATCATAAATTTTTTGTTTAGGTTTTTTGTTACCTAATTCTGTGTTTTAGAATGTTTAACAAATGTAAATTAAAGAAATTCTGTTGTGTATTAAATTTTTTCTGGTTATCAAATGAAGGCATAAAACATTACATTTATCTTTTAATTACTGAAAATTAAGCAAACTTTATTTTTTGGTAAACAAAGGGGATTTACTATTAAAATGAAAACATAGAAGAAACATTACATTTTGTTATTTTAAATAATTATGAATTTTTTTTTTTTTTCTTTTTGTTGTTGTTGTAGTAGTAGGCTATGTACATTCTGCTGAACAATAGTAATACATTTCTGGCAAATACTTGTTTAAATTTTAACATTATTCCTTAAGTATATTTTTAATTTTACTTGTTTTTATTTTTTCTAAAGTTAAAATGTTAATGAAGTGACTCAGATAATTTCTGGAGATGTTGTTCATGTGTTTACGTCCTCATTTAGTGAGACGCTGAAATCACCGCGAGCATCATGTGCGCTTCCGTATGTGTGTAATAAACTAAACCGCGCTTCTGTGCCATTCATTAACAGAGACACGCAGAACATGCAGGATTCATATTTAAATTGACTTTTCTGGCTTAATATTTACAGATACTAGTCTATATCGCGATTTGATTTAAGTGTAATGACCTACTTTTGATTAATTCATTCAAAATTGTATTTATTGTTTTACATTCAATAAAAGTTTGGTTATTTTAGTGGCTCATATTTTTTTAAATTCAGTATCATTAAAATGATAGAGTTAAATTTAAAAATTCTTACAAAACTATTTTATATTAATTAATAATATATTAAATTATTAAAAAATAATTTTCAGCTTTGGCCCAGAATTTTCAGTTTGGTGCACCCCTAAATGATCAAATCAAAGAAATACCAAACAAGCAAGCAGCACTATTAATACTGCTTACAATTATTAGTATTTTTTTAAGCCTAATTAATAATAAAAATAATGATGACGGTAATAATTTAAGCAGCATTTTATTATTACGATTGTAAATGCTCCATGCTCTGGCAGTTCAGAGATGGCAGACCTTGAGTTAGTGTGTGTAAAGGGCACAAGCAATCGGATGTGCGTGTGTCTGCACAGCATGGGAGTGTTGGGCCAGCTGTCTCACATACACACGCGCAGACCCTTTGACAGAAGCGTTAATGAGATTTGGGCTGCTCCGCAGAAGCCACACCCCTCAAGACGACTAGCAGAGCGGGGTCTTAGCACTAATGCTGTGTTTTTGTTTACAGTCATTTGAATAAAGTCCCGAGCCATGGCACAATCTCACGTATGCACAGGAACACACACACGACAAGCAGGCAGGAGCAAAGGGATTTCCACACTCTTTCAAGGGGAAGCTTTAGATTACGCATTTCCATTCCCTCGCCGGTATGAAGGAGTGGCGGTTGGCACAGTAATCTCTGACTGCATGTGGCACTAATGCATGTATTATGAGTGTAATAAGCTTTGCTCAGCTCCTCCTCAGAAATCCCTTAAGCATAAACAACTACACAACCTCAAAATTGCCATTCAAATGCCACCTAATGTTTGAACCTTTTCTTAACATCTAAAATTTTTGGCATTTCAATTACCCTATTTCAGCCCTCCAGAATAATATAATAAATCCCAGTCTGAAGTCTAGACTGACTCTAGGGATGCTGAGGTAGCATTTAAGCCGATGGATGAAGCCCCTAAAAGCAGCAGAAGGGCCGTCACCTCCTCCGTGTGCCAGTCTGCAGATTAAATCCATACTTCTGATGGGATTCCTGCTGACTGACTGGCGGCAGCTCCATTAGAGCTTGCCAGGGGCTGGAAAAGTGGCTACACTTTAGAATGAGGTGGTCTCCAGAGCCCAGCCCTGCACACACCTGCCACACCTACAGCACAACGCTAAACCACAGCTGTCATGATGAAATGGGTTTGAAATATTTCAAACACAGATAAATTCGATCATCTCCTTCTGTAATTGGCAAACATATTTGGAATTACAGGAATGTAAAAAAGTGAACAGAAAATGTATTACACTCATAATACATGATATGCAAATTGCATGGACATATTAGTTTAAGTAGTCGCTATAGGCCCTACTGAAACTTGTTTGAGTGATTGATTTCAGTGCTGAGATTAATTTAAAATTGCTGCCCTGGCTAAGAATGAGCATTAATTAGACATCAGCTATGTATAGATAATGCATTTCTCAATTAACATGCAAATCTGTTTAATTAGAATAAAATCCCTAAGCCAAAGAATGTAAGATCTATAACAAGTCACAAGCACTACAATCAAATAAAGACAGCCTAGAGCAAGCTGAGAGCACATTTTATCTCAACTGCAGACTCAACAGCAATATTCAGCTCCTATATAGGAAGAGCGGCCTGACCTATGAGCTCACACTGAGAGCGTTAAACTCTCGCTCTAGGAGAGCAATGACTCCTGAGACACTGTTAACATGAGAACAGCAAACCTTCCTTCATAAATACCCCCTTTTGACTTTGTGTCTACCGAGCAATGTGCCGTGTGTTTATTTTTACAACAAACCCTCGCAGGCTTCAATCTGCCAAGCGTTCAGTGCACAAACACAACGTGCTCTTGTATGAGTGACTCTATTATGACTTTGTAACTATATATAGCCTTTTTAAGATGTTGTGCAAACGTATGACCAAGATAAACATCACTAGGAATCCTGACACAGTTTTTTTAAATAAATGAAACCGGCATTGCGCTTAGACTTATACATGTGATGAAGGCTAGTTAAACTGTGCTGCAAAATTAACAAAATTCTTCTAAAATAAATATATAAATCCCTTTACAAGTAAAAACTAACCAGGCTGGTAAGAAAGTTTAAAGCTCATGAATAAATCAAATATAAAGAGCTGGCTAATGAGAACAAAACCTCTTTGCGTGCCCCAAAGTAAGATTTTGAAAGGGTTCAAGTATCGTTTCTGTATGGCCAGCAGCTGAGCTCCGTGCATTGAGAAAAGCCTGAATAACTCAAACATAGATTTTATTCATGTGCTCTGTATGAAATCTGCCATAGAGGAAAATAAACCATTGAGGCATGCGGTCAGCTTGTCATTGCCTCCATTTTTCCCCTTCTATTGTCCTAATGAATCCAGGAGTAACGCATCAAGATGCCCCCTGGTATTCTACCAGTATTCACAAAAACTGCCCAGCATTTGCTGCCAGTCTAGCAGGAATACTGACATTCATGCTAGTGAATCTATGCAGAGTGGGATGTTAACGGTCTTTCAACAGTACCGCATTTTTCTTTTTAACCCAAAGTAACATTCAACTTTTCAGAAATTTCACAAAACATAAATCAAGTGGAAGGGTTTCATTTAGTCAACATCCCATTTTTGTAAACACGCATACTTAGTATGGGCAGGTTGCACATGTGCATTGACTTGGTTTTACACTAATCAATTGTTCCACAAGGTGGCAACACTGGCCTGGAAAACACCACATGGCTCACAAATAGCAGTTTGATTTGCAGTTTAATGACAGGAGTAGGGGTGATCCTTAATAGTCAAAGATCCAATGCTTCGATAGGAGGAGCCTGATTCGACTACCAATCTCACAGTCGAATATTCGCAGGGTGTTATGATCATGTCATTTCTGCTATATGGGGGTGCTCAAATTTCTGATTTCACATAGAACTACTGTTTTTCTCCCATTAAGTTAATATACAGCCTATTTAAATAATGCTGTTAATAATAATCTGAAAAGAAAGAAGCTGCAAATAAATATTGTGTGAATAAAATCCAACCACCCCTATAGATTTAAGTTAAACTTTCCATAATCTGTGACTGACAGAGGAGCATTTTGGCGTTAAGGATTTAAACCTTTTAACAAGACTCAAATTGACACAGGCAAAGTGAAAGACTGGATTTTTTTCAATCAGGTAGAGTACAAGTGATTTCAAAACATTCAGCTGGTTTATATATATTGTGTATATATTATTTATAACGTGTAAGATGCATTTGTTTGAGTTGCGCTGCAGTAAAGCGCTTCATTGTCGTACTACAGTGATTATCTCTTCAGCACGCAGGACAAACAACAATGCAGAACATTATTATGACTGGACTGTCATATACATAATTATAATGAGAACGTTATTATAATAAAACGCTATGAATTTTTAGAGTTTAGTTGCTGTGTTTCTGCACGTAGTTGCGTGAAGAACACGTCCACAGAAGGAGTTAATTCAGACCTGCAATTTTTTTAATTCTTTAGGGTTTTGCTGACGTTTAATGTTAACTATCTTTTAATCAAAACATAAAACATTATTTACCCCGTTTGTTTCTGCAAGGCGTCCGTTACACATTTTCCCTGCGTGTTAACATAATTATGACTGTCGAATGTCTGATTTGACTCTTGGTAATGTATTTTGCCCCACCCCCAAAACATACAATTCAACTATCAGTCGAATATCAGCAAGATTCGAAAATTCAGATTCAATGAAAATCCTTAGTCGGGGACACCCCTAGACAGAAGCATGTTAGCAAACGTGTTGTATGATACGCTAATAAGCCTATATATTACTTAAAAGGCACACATTTTGTAAAACATTTTTTTGCTGTTTGTTTCTATCGCATATCGTACACTATTATGCCACTGTTTAATGTGGAGTGACAAATCGCTGTAGCGCCAGAGTGACAGATCCCCCGCTTTAATACCAGTTTCAGCATGAAATAAACATGAATGAACATCTGTTCATAGTTAAAAGGTATGTTAAAGAAAAGAGTACAACTTACTGTCTCAAGTCCTGTCTCATGTAATCGGACAATTAGTGTTTCAACTGTGGAAAGACTTCAATGTAACAGCTTGTAAACAATGTCACGTAACATCACATTTACCTCAGATACAAACAAAGTAATGTAGTACCAACTGACTCTCATGTATATTTTATAGCATTAGTTTTTATTTTCTTGAGAAAATCTGGCATGTACTGTGCCTGATAATTAAACTGAATCAAATCAAATCAGAAATTGAATCGAAAGCTTTAGAGTCAGAATCAAATTGAGGAATTTGTGTCAAACCTCAGCCCTATTAGTAACCCTCCAAATCAACATCCAAACACACAGAGCAAATGTGGATACACTTCTCACATTTTTTTCAGGATGACAAAAGATAAGCTCCTGCAATCAATATCTTCATTAGGTTGTTCATAGAAAGCCAGGCTACATCCTCTGCAATGGAGGAGGGGTAAACAGCTTTACATATTCAGCTGGTTTTAATCTCTCCCTCATTACCTCATACTGATGATTAAAAGCTCTTATCTGTCCACCTCATGCACGTTTGAAGGTTAATTACTCTGTGTTCGGGACCTCAGGCCAAATTTATCCTCATATAGCTGCAAGACAACTCAATAACTAGACCAAACTAGATTAAAATAGCACGTGTTGTCATTGCATCTAAAAAAATTTTTTCACAGTGGCTACAAACTCTCTCGAGCACATTGCGATGACGTCTATCCCGACGGGACACAAAAGGGTTGTTTATGTCCAGCCTTTGTCTAGACCTCCTGTAGACTTCTGCTTATTGATTCTTCATGACAGTGAACTAGTGATCTTTTCAGCTGTCAAACTCAATGGTAAATCCATACAGTATTTCACTGTGACCAAAGGTTTAATGAGGTATGAGCCCTCCTCAAAAAGGATTATGATGATGTCTTTTACACATACACAGATTCGCTGATTTATTTTCTATTGTTTGACGTACACAGTGCTGTGTGAGTTTGTGAACTTACAGCTCGTCACGTTGCCTCTGTGACAGCACCATTGTGGCGGCGGACACAGGAAGGGGTGGGGGTGGGGGTCAGGTGTAGAGTGTGCAGCAACTGCTATCTCCTTGGCAGGAGATCAGAGATAGGATGCTGGGTCCGGCTTGCAGGGCGGTCAGCAGCTCAACCCAAACACTTCTCCCTAAATTCGGTCTCGAGGAACACCACGCACTGACAGCCTCCAGGCATCTACCAACCAGACGGTCCCTGCATCTGTGGAGGAAAAGGACACATTTGTCATTCACAATAACAGACCTCCTGGTTGGATTCAGAATGCAAATAAGCACAGTCCAGATGAGTAGTAGTCACACAAGCTTAAGGCAACAGTGGAAGTATGCTAGTGACCCTGTTCCTGTGATGGTAGCTTTGGGGGCGAACACACATTTCATCAGGTTTTCCATCTGCTCCATTTCCCCCAGCACACATCTCATTCTAGCCTGTATTCAGTCCTCTCTTTTGGCTGCCATGTGGAGTGTTTTGCTACAGACTCCTGCTGCCCCTGTCGGGAGCTCTGAACACATGTAAAAGGGACCGCTGACCCAGATTTTAGCATCAACCTACTTCTGCACTCCAGTGAGATACACAGTTTGACAGCAACAAGCAGGACTGTGAATTTCTCTCAGCTAAAAGAGAGATCACTATCTAGTCGGGATGGCAAAAGCACTGCTACTTTACAAAAAGAGTATATCGAGAGAGAGGCCATATTACAATAGTAATAAAGCTAAGCACAAACTAAAAGCCTGAAGATCACGACAGCTGGTCATCCCTGGCAATAGTGCTGGGTATCATCCACTACCTCCGGAGTCACCAACCCGTCGATCGCGGTCGACAAGTCGATCTTGGAAGCATTTTAAGTCGATCGCGAAGAGTTTTCAAAATCAGAGAAAAAAAAAAAAAAAATATTTTTATTCATTAATATTTATTAATTTAAAATGCACCATGTGTGAGCCTATTGTGTGTAGTAAATGTTGTCTAGGGGAGGGAGAGGGGTATATCTGTCCAATCAAATAGCCTATAGTTTACATATAATGTCTGTAAAACAACCGCTTTCTTTATACTTTCGCCTGGCACTGCAGCGCGAGCCTCCGCTGACTGCGCGCGCACCTCCCCAAACAGACGAGGCATTTATTCTTGACGCAACTGTTTTAGACTGAAAACCAGACCATACAACTGATTTAGACGCGCAAACTGGGTGCTTTTGTGATGAGATGTACTTATATCCGTCTGGTCGTGCATCTTCGGATGCGGAGGCGCGCGATGTTACAATGACGTCATTTTTGCCGCGGACGCATCGAGTATAAACAAGGTTTTACAGTTCAGCCACTTCACACTACTACGCTCACTTCAAGCTAACGATATGCAAGCAAGCTAACGAAACGATGGCTAAGGCACAACCGGCACAACGGAAAAAGCAAAAAACTTATCATTTTCATGTAGAATGGGAACATGATTTTCTATTCACCATAGTTAAGGACAAAACAATTTGCCTGATTTCCATTTTGAAGTGTTTGAAATATGTTTTAAAAGGGAAAGTGAAACAGTACATTATTGGCTTAGGCCTGTAATTGACTGATTATTGTGTTTGGAAATACTTAACAATGTTATATTACTGTTGAAAATGTTGAAAATGAATTATAGTTGACAGTTTGTATAGTTATATACTATTTGTGTAGTTAAATATTTTGCTAGTGACTAACAGGCAAAAAAGAATGTCAAAGTAGAACTTACATTGTGGCCTCGTTTTTTCATAATTTTTTGCAAGTGGTAGATCTTGGTTTACATTTGGACTTTGGATGTGCTCTTAGGCTTGAAAAGGTTGGTGACCACTGCACTACCTGATACATATCTCACAGTATGATTGATGTATGAATGTGTAAACAGTCCATTTTCTTTGCGTAAATACAAACAGATGGGACAAGGGGTGGGCAAAACAGCCAAAATCTTATTTCTCATATTTTAAGCAATGGTTTGCTGTTAAAAACGTCTCATTGATGGATTTGTTTAATCCAAACATGCAGCTTTTCACTTAAGACGTTATTTAAAGGGCTGCATTCATGTGAATAACTTGTGGATTATTGTGTGATGTTCTGAGCAGTGTTGAGCAAACATCGTAACACTGAATTTCTTCAAATCTGTTCAGAAGAAGAAACAAATGCATCTGCATATTGGACAGCATGAACGCGAGCACATTTTCAGCTAATTTTCATTTTTAGGTGAGCAACTTCCAGTGTAAATGCAATCAAATATTATTTAAATGACAGTTATAACAAGAAAACCACTTACTGCTAATTTATTTCTCTGGTCTTTATTATTGACCATTTCCTTCAATAACAATTTTGTAAAATGAAATGAAAATCAGTATCAAGATGAAATCAGTATCAAGTATCAGTAAATTGACTGGCACGGATACAACTTACTAAAATTTTGGTACTGAGACAACCACAGTGACTAGCTTTATAATACAGCACTACACTGTGCTCTTCAGGAAATCCCATTGTGGAATTGAGAATTTCATTCTGGAAACAAACAGCCTGACTAATAAAAAGCTAATCCAGCCATTAGAGTCAGTGCTCTCTGAGACGCGTGAGGGGAAACACTATAAGCCTCTTAGAGACCTGCATCTTGCTATAGAGGGACTATGGGACTACTCATGAAGAACAAGAGGTTAGCATACCGCATTCCTCACCCGAGCCCTGAACACTCACAAGACATTCCACAACACATTTACCAACACATAAATCTGACAGGTTCAGAACCGAGCCACAGACCAAGGAGACCAAAAAACAACAGCGGTTAAGTGAGTTAACATGCTTTCAAATCAAATATTATTAAGAATCAGAGAACAGTCTTTATCAGCAATTGACCTGCTGGGCGAAATGTTAATCTGCAAATTGCCAGATCCTAAGCACCACTTACACTTTGAACGACTAAAGAGGCTCTGATATGCTGACAGGCCTGTCATTACAACGGTTCAGATAATCACTGAAAAATACAGAGAAGCAGAATTCAAACCACCATGTCATGACAGCCTCAGTAGGCTCTCCAGTCCCAGCAGTGTTACATGTGATGTGCACCAGACCTCTTTCCCCTTTTAACTGGGTGTTTTAACAGCAAGGACAGCAGGAGACGATGCCAGGAATGTGAATGATATGCTAAGAGCAAGAAGAGCTCTTTATCCTCCATCTCATTTCTTCTTTTCTTTTGACTGTTTTATTGAAATGGGACCTGTAATTAAATAGTAGCTCTTTCAGTATTTGCCATGCAAAACATTAACAGAAGCTGAGGGAGCCCAATTCAAGTACACCAAATTTACCAGTGGCACAAGGTTGTGGGTTCGAGTCTTGGGCCGGCAATACCACGACTGAGGTGCCCTGGAGCAAGGCACCGAACCCCCAACTGCTCCCCGGGCACCGCAGCATAAATGGCTGGCCACTGCTCCAGGTGTGTGTGTGTATGTGTGTGTGTGTGTGTGTTCACTGCTGTGTGTGTACACTTTGGATGGGCTAAATGGAGAGCAAGAATTCTGAGTATGGGTCACCATACTTGGCTGTATGTCACGTCACTCACACACTCACTATATTTGTTGCTTCCAGTACAATTTCATATGAGAGTGTGCTTTGGGACTTCTGCAACACTAACTGTAATCTTTGAAAATTAGATTAGGGTCAAAAAAGCGAGTTCAGGCCACAAAGGTCATAATGAGCTCTTGCAGTTATAAGCTTATACATTCTTGAACATGCAGGCCAAAGTCACACTTCGTACCAAACGGAGCCATAACATATAATCCTGGGGCCTGTACCATAAAGCCAGATCAGCTGGCTAGCCAGGTAAGTTTCAGTTTAGTTTGCACCAATCCTGGGTTTTAGGTACCATGAAAGTGGCTTGGCTTTTAGCTGCCATAGTAACTTACACTCCAAGGATGACCTGCTCTGGGGCAGGTGAATTAGAGATCTCAAACTGAAACTGGACCAATCAGATGTGAGCAAAGTGACATGTCTGACACAAAAAAAGTCACTCCCCCTGTTTATCTTGCTCCGAATTAAAGGAGACATATTATGCCCCTTTTTACAATATGTAAAATAAGTCTCGAGTCCCCAGAATGTGTCTGTGAAGTTTCAGCTCAAAATACTCCACAGATAATTATTATATCATTTTGAAAATGCCCATTTTGAGTGGAAGCAGAAACACTCTGTTTTTCGGGCCTGTGTCTTTAAATGCAAATGAGCTGCTGCTCTCCGCCCCCTCTTCCAGAATAGAGCTCTACCATTACAGCTCATACATGCTAAAAACATCTGATTTGGTTCTGATTATCATGTTTATTGCACTGAATTCATGCGATTTAAACCATATGAGTTTAAACTTCTTATATACTATTTTCTGAGAGCACACAACCCAAAGCACACGGACAGAAAGCGGCTGTCACAGCATGTGAATACTAAACTAAGTTCCCTGTTACACAGAAGTTTACGTAAAAAAAAAAAAAAAAAAAAAACATGAGTTACAAAAACAGTCAGTTATGTCTGTGAAGTTAAACTACTGGGAAATAAATTGCATATTTATTTTAGATCTGTGTGGCATCAGCAATATACAGTAAATAAATCAATAAATCCACTGCTCTCGTCTCCTCTGAGGCTGGGACTCTAAACAGTGTTCTGTTCTCCTCTGCGCAGCCAAAGGCAGAACAGATAGTATGTTTTGCTCAAACTTTCACCATGGCTTTAGAGCTGGTACACCATTGTCGCTTGCGAAATCAAAATGACGGCACCGTGGGTATAAACGTACAGATTAAAGGACGGTAATATTATAATGAGATCCCTTTGCCACGTCACCAAGGGAATAAAATCTGACACTCGTTTTCTTGTTTTTCTTGGTTGGTAGATGCACCGGGGACCTGATTATAGCACTTAAAACCTGAAAAAAGTCAGATTTTCATGGTGTCACCATTAAAGGTCACTAGTACTAAAATAAACGTCTAGCTTTAATGATAATTACTTAGTTATTTTATATGATTTATATTATTATTAGTCCATTACACACAAGCAATTTTAGTTTATCAGTTATCATAAATCATTTATTTTAAATGAATGTTAACAAATCGCATGTGATATAAATAAGCTGTAGAATCAATAGATAGTGCTTTAAAAATGACTATGTGACCTTTTTTCACAAGTTTCTCTTGTGACTGCACTGATAAAGCAAGATAATTTCTTTTATTTGTCCTCTTTCATGAACAAGTACTTTTTTCATTGTAAATGCATTTAAATTCATCATATTCTTCAATCTCTTAACCTTTAACAAAACCTTTAACCTAGGCTCGTGACTGGCTGTTCGCCAGTGATGTCACACATTCATGTGCACGTGCTCCACAAACTCAGGATCAAAGCTTGAGTTGACAAAGTAAAATTGATGACCATTATCATGGTACCAACAAAGCCTGATTGGAGTGGTTTGGTTTTGTCAACTCGAAACTAATCCTGTAACTCTGAATTTGTTCATCCACCATCATGTTACAGGCCCCTGGCCGTTTCAGCATGTAAACAGAATGAATCAAAAACAATAACAAGATTTTACTGATACACCATCTTGAAATCTACATTTCACACATAAGATATCAGAGCTTTTAGACGCCATGGTGAAAGCATTACTGATCCCCACTGGCACTGAAACACATTATGACCTCTTTGCAGACGCACATCCAGCGAGTGAACCAAACCCACAGTAACAGTACTTCATGCCACGCCACCTCCTTCCCAGTCAATGCAAACTGCCTGTTGGGACTCCACAAACACACAATTATCCTGCGTATTCTGCCAAGGGTTTGGAGGGGTCTCTAGCAACCGTCTGTGTGCAGCCGAACCACACAACTGAGGCAAAAACAGTCCAGTAGTGATTATCCGTTCCTGCTATAAAAAGCCTAACGCTGAGCACTAACAAAAGCATGTTATTAAAAAAAAGACTGAAACAAAGAAATCAGGCATCTGGGAAATCAGGTTTTCAGCCGAAAATATACATATAATATATATATGGCACGCCCCATCTGGCAGTGTTCAGCGCACAGGTTTCACTCTCCTCGTCTCTGCGTGGTTTGATGCGACGCTCAATATTCCACTCTGTGCTCGTGTACCACTCATCCTTACCAAAAAAGTCCACTCAAATAACATGCTGACAGGAAATTTCTATGTAGTATACTTGTTCCTGTTTGCAGTAGCGCTACTGACATGCTAACACACACTAACATGTACTGGACAACACTGGTAAAATGACGCTACACTCTCATGATGCTATGCTCTGCTCACATGCTCTGATAATACTTAGTGGTTCACCGATATATCGGCAAGGCCAATATATCGGCCGATATTTGCCATTTTTCAAATATCGGCCGATAAGTTTTCCTGCTTGGACGATGAGTTTGAAGCGGGACTTTTATTTTGACGCTGATGAGAACTAATATTTTTAATTATTACAGTATTTATTAATCTTTTTTAATGTTAGTTAATAATACAGTTGTTCACTGTTAGTTCATGTGAATTCAGAGTGCATTAACTGTTAACATGCACAACTGTTGATTTTAATAATGCATTAGTAATTGTTGAAATTAACCTTAAGACTAATAAATGCTGAAGAACTATTGTTCATTCTTAGTTCATGGTAACTAAAGTAGTTAACTAATGAACCTTATTGTAAAGTTTTTACCAATATTAATATAAATTCTGTCCAGTTTTATTGTGTTACTTTCAGTAAAAGTGTGGTTATTTTATTGGCTTGTGTATTTTAAATTCAGTATCATTAAATTAAAAAGTTAAATTAAAAAGTCTTACAAAATTACTTTATATTATTTAATAAAATAAAAATCATTACAAATACTTTTTCGGTTTCCATTTCTGTCCAGAATTTTCATTTCAGAGTATCCCTTTACACAAATGTTGATTGATAGAAGTGTAATCTGTTACCAGCATTTCCCATGCATCTCGAACCCAAAAACAGTCCTGCAAGTCTGTAATTTCAAGAGTTTCTTTAGTTTAAGACAGATGGCAAAAGGAAACATCCCTCTTTGAGGAATTGTGCAAGCTGGTAAAGACAGCCAGCCAATAAAGCTTGGACTAATAATCACTTCTCTCATTCCCTTGATGGAACTGCCATGATTACAGGATCACAGTACATTTCCACCATGAAGGGAATGCTGAGTAGCAGCTCATCTGAATGGCAGAGAGTTTAAAAGATCTGAAGACATGAGCTGAATATACAATGTAGCAGCAGAACACTGTTATAAAGCATGACATGTCATGCCAGACGCTGAAATGAACGTTTCTGAATGAAACTATTAATACAGGCACTGCTATTCAGAAGACTGAGGGCTGTAAGATTTTACTAATAAAAGAGATTAATACTTTTATTCAGCAAGGATGCATTCAATAAATCAAATGTGACAGTTAAGTCATTTATAATTATACAAAAGTTTTTATTTTATTTTAAATAAATGCTGTTCTTTTGAACTTTCAAAAAAAAAAAATATATATATATATATATATATATATATATATATATCTCAGTTTCCACCAAAATATTAAGCAGCACAAGTTTTCAACACTGATAATAATAAATGTTTCTTGAGCACTAAAAAAACATTAAAAGGATTTCTGGAGGATCATGTGACAATGAGTCTGGAGTAATGACTGATGAAAATTTTTAATATATTTGAATGCAAAACAGGTATTTTAAACGGCAACATCATTACTATTTTAAAAGCATCTTTATCAAATAAATGCAACCTTTATGAGAATAAAGGCATCTTTACAGCAGAGTTAAGACTGCTCTATGCCTGCTTAAAATTTAAAGATGCAATGCTGCATTAAAGCCAGACTAAATTATGCCAGCTCAGATCCACCCAGTGTCAAAGCATACAGTTGTACTCGGTGTGTAAATGCATTTAAGACACCTTCAAGCAGCATTAAACTAAAGAGACACCGAAATGCCACTTCAGAAGCACTTCTGTGCCACCTTTGCAAAGTAATTTGGCTTAAAAGACATTAACGTCTTTCAACTACATTAAACAGTCTTAAAGGTACATTGATAATTCTGTTCAGTGAACTTAATCGAAGCTATAACATGCCTGCAATCATCAGCAGCCATCCACAATACCTGTCAAACAACTAGAGGGAGTGTACAGCAAACTTGGCACGATGTCTTAAACCATTAGAGAATATCCAAAGCAAACAAGGTACCACATTTATTCAAAGCATTCACGCCTTGATAAGCGACATGCACACACTTGCTTTTTCAGCATGCTCACATTTGCCGTACGCAGAGAGTAAAATAGTGCATTAATTGCTGGAACATCGTTGGGCTGATATTTACTGCAGGAGCGATAATCACATCACATCATGACAGATCATCACAGTAGTGTCCTGATCAGCAGAGCAGTACAGGTCTGCACGTAAAGATTCAGCTGACCTACATTTGTGACTGGTCCAAATCTTCCCTTCAACCCTAATGAAATCATGTTATATATGTAAACGAGCTTAATAACTGGCAAACACCTCGGTTATGTGTCATAACCTTGAAGTAAACGAACATATAACGTCACACTGTAGCATCTCATTATGTTTTGAGAAACAGCCAAGGATCATGTTGAAGTTAGTTTGAATACTAAACACGTCAGGTTAATAATTATCGATCATAACTTACTCCAAATATGCTGTTTAGGTTGGAAGCTCACTAGGTTTTGCAACACAGCCCTCATCACCCTTATTCTCAACCGGTATGCAGCAAAAATGATCATTTGAATGGTCTATTTTTTATGTGTTCAACCAAACAGAACTGCACACGGCAAGGTCAACATTGAATTTAACGTATAGAGATGATAAAAAACGAGTTTGCGTTGACACGGGCGTTAGCCAACTGTTGCTAGCTAACATGACATTGATGAAACGACGTGTTGAATCGCCGACAACACACACCTCTGACGAGCCGCTCAAATTGCAGACGTGAACGGGATAGTTTCTTATATTTATAGCGATAACGTTCGCACAACACACACCCGTGGAGCTGCCGATATACTCACGACTAAAGGAGAAAAAAACAGAAGCTGAAGTATTTCTCCAACGGCCGCGTCCGCCATTTTGAGACACCGAGAAAAGGAGGCGCAAACATTACAGCTACAACAGCACTTCGACCGGCGGTTTCTATCAAACACAACCGCGAAGAGAGACACAGATGAGCTGTTCTTACCCTAAAGAGTCAGCACTGAAGGTTATTCCTCAGAAGACGCTGGTAAGGAACGAAATAAGTGTTGTTTTCGTGTTGAAAAGGGGGGCTGGAGTCTTGGGGTCTGCTCCTTGCAGCGCCGCATTCGCCTCTACGGCACGGGACCGCGCATGGGCTGACTTCAGCAGGCGGAGGCGCGCACGCCCTTCAATCTCACACCCTCCTTTCAAATACTGTGGGCGTTTCTTCAATAAATATGCACCCCATCCCCTAGTTTTGCGGATAAATTCAAAAACGGACCATGAAAAATTATTTCTCACATGAGCCACATCAAAGACTTTAATCTGGGTACAATCAGAGCGCGTGACCTCTGTTTATGAGTCAAAACAGCACCTGTATCATGCTCAAACCAGTTTACATTAATAAGGGTTTGAATGTAATTTTTCAGTCACCTGATGCAAAATATGTGACCATGCGCCACAAAACCATAAATTATAAGTAGCACGAATATATATTTGTAGCAATAGCCAAAAATACATTACAAATTATTTATTTTATACCAAAAATCATTAGGATATTAAGTAAAGATCATGTTCCAAGAAGATATTTCCTACTGTAAATACATCAAAACTCAATTTTTTATTAGTAATATGTATTGCTAAGAACCTCATTTGGACAACTTTATTAATATACAAATTTATAAAGTTTATACATGTAACTATTGTACACAGTGAGTACATTTATGTATACTCTGAAATGTTTTGTGTTTAGACAGTATACACAACGTTTAAATGAATGTAACCAGATGTTGTTTTCTAGTTTCTTTATTCATTTTAATACAAAAGGATATTCGGACCAAAAATAATTAGATTGTTATTTAGAAGAATTGACATTAAGGTACCACTCATTAAAGAAACCAAAACAAACACACAAAGGGCATGACAAATATTTCATGTTGAAAACAGAATACAGAAGACTAAAAAAAAAGAGAAGTGATCTGTTTGTTCAACACCAGATGACATTGAGACCGAACACTGTATGTTAGCTCTATGTAGATTTCCTCAGATAATTTATTCATTTTAATATTCTAGTTTATAATGGGTTTGTGCAGATTATTTAAGAGAAAATGTAACAAAATGCTCTGCAGACTGAGAGTAGAGGGTTTCTTAATCGTGATAGTTCTTTTAAATTACTGGTGTACAGCAAATCATTTGATAAAGAGATTTTTTATGTGTCCAATCGTTTTCTTCTGACAATTCAAAAATAAGTTTTCTTTGTTTTATATGCATACTTTCACACAGAAACATAAAGATTTATGATTAAACTGTAATTTGAAGAATATTACGAATATTATACCCAGGAAGACATTCAAGACACTTCAAATTAAAGATTGTAATTCAACAAGAAAAATGAACAAAAAGAACTGCGGTTTTGTTTCGGCGCCTTTGTTGTCAATAAACCCCAAACCTTTCTAAAAAGTACTACACATCTAGATTACATCAAATTGGTTTGTCATGCAAGCAGTTATTGAATTCTTGTATTGACATGTTGCTTTGCTACATAATATGAACACATCACAGATTTGGTGACCATTATTAATTATGAAATTGATCTTTGCGGTTAAATTTAAAACACTGGTTTGTTCACTATGAGATGTGCAACTATGGAAGCTTGAATATATTCAACTGAGATCATATTTAACATTCTTAACTGCAGATTGGTTACTTGTTATTTTTTAAGCTCAGGAGAAACCTGAGGTTAAGTGCCTGGCTCAAGGACAAACTAGAGACAGGATTTTCTCATTAACCCTTCACTTCAATGAACTTGTGATGCATCTGTTATCAACTTAACCACTAAGCTACCACCATCACCATCACCATCAGCATTTTAGGCATATTCCTAATAAGTTACTATGGCATCTTGTTGGTAAATACTTAATTTTGAAATAATTAAGATCCTATTGAACTCCAGTTTCAATGTTTTGATTCAAATCTAGTTCATATATTCTAATAAAATACCTCTAAAATTGAGTTTATGTTCATCATCAATGAATGTTAATAATATATTGACTACAGCACACCCATGTGGCACCTAAAGGTACTGAAGTAGATATTCAAGGATTTCAATCCAACATCCAAGCTTTCTGATTGCAAGATTATTAAGCAGATATAAAAGAAATACAGTTGCCCAACCTTTTGACTTATAGAAGCTTAAATAGGCACAAATCTCACACATAATTACATATTCTTGTTCATAAATATCAGTTACATTACTTCTCCCCACCAATTTTCAGAGACAAACCATTTTTAAACAATTTTACTTTTTGTTTTATAGGGAAATACAACCAGGCTAGCAGTTTTCTTGCATCCATGTGCATAATCCAAGGTGCACTTAGTTCCAGCATATTGCTTCATACACAGTTTGAGCACAGCAACGATTTTGACATTTGCGGGACACACACAAAGCATGTACACAAGCAAACACATCCGTCCTTGATCTTTTTTTTTTTTTTTTTTTTTTGGTATGTTACACATTGAAGCAGCCCATCTTATTCCTCTTTTGGCAGTCCTATATGAGACCACACAAAAAGCCGGCACTGGAAAGTGCATTAAATACTGCTAGGGAGGAACCGAACACGAGTCTCGCAAGTTTCTGAACCTTGTGCTAAATAATTCTGGAGAATATACTGATCGGATTTTAAAAACCACGATATTAGTAGCACATCTTCATCTCAACATGTTGCACGAGTCCATCCGTTATCAATGAAGTACGTATAAAAATATCACGGCGATATTGTTCTGTTGCAGCAGCTTTGGAGGAATCCTCGGAATCTGTTTCTGCACTAGCATGGACAACCATAAAGAGACATACACACATGAACACACACACACATACACACTTTTAAAGTGAAAAGGAGTTTCTGCACAACAGTCTAACTCAAGCTGGACATTTCAAATCAGTATTTCAATCAAAATGAATCAAGTACCTGTCTAACCCCAATGACAAAGCTTTATACAGCTTCCCAGTGTATTTCTATAAAACAGACATGGCTTAAATGAACGTTTACATGAAAGATCTAATGGCTTCTCATGGACTTTTACAAAAAGATTCCTTGTTTTACAGACGCCACCGATCTAAAATGATTGGTTGAGAAAGTTGCATCGCGAGCTTTGAAATAACGCATGGGACACAATACTAGCATTCGGTCCTGAGACTAGACCTTTAGTTTACACATTCCTAAGCCCATGATTCTTGTATGTCTATTTCTGTTGAACTGAACGGTGAACGTCTCTCTTCTGGTGCGCAGTGTAGAAATCACCTGAGTTTCGGATAGGGAGGTGTGTTTTTAGGATCTCTCTACACTCGTGGGTTGCTTTGGGACGGATTGTGGTTATCCTGGGCTCAGATGAGAAGGAAAGAGATGGGGATGATGGATGGATAAGGCTCTGGTATAAAATGTCATGGTCATCCTTGGACACCTCCAGCCTTATCTGCGCAAACTCGCAGAGGAAGGACTACATTCTCTCTGCTTCCTCTGGTTGAATTGCACGTGTAAAACATCTGCTTTCATTCTCTTTACAGCTACAAACTACACTCTGTACACTTTTTTTGTCGCCTGTTCATGGTTCTCCCCTCCCTGTTATGCTCAAAGTGAATTGGTTAGATTAAACAGCTCAGTTCTCAGGTCCACAGGTTCTAACAGATGGCTGCTGCATCGTGTCCTCCTCATATGGAGAGTGTTGGGGTTGTTAATCATCCACAGGCAGCTTGTCATCCAGCTCTAACTGACCACCCTGCTGTTCCTCGATTTTCCCAGAATCCTGCATCAGCTGCCGTCTCTGCACCTCGGCCTTCAGATTCTCCAGGTCCTTTTGGCTACGTGAAGAATCAATGGCGTGAATTGAGTTTTTAACAACTTACAGCTGGAATATATTATCATTGTCTATATATATATATATATATATAATATATAATATATATATATATACATATATATACATATATATACATATATATACATACATATATACATATATATATATATATATATACATATATATACATACAGTTTGGAAACATACATTTTTAATGTTTTTGAAAGAATATCTGCTCACAGCCTGCATTTATTTTGATAAAATACAGAAAAAAATATGTAAATTGTGACAAAAATACAGAAAAAATTATAATTGTTTTAAATTTATTATACTTTAAATTATCATTTATTTCTGTGATGCAAAGCTGAATTTTTAGGATATTATCACATGATCCTTTAGAAACATTCTAATATATGATTCATTATCAAAGTTATACAGTTCTGCTGCTTAATATTTTTTTCAGAACATGTGATACTTTTTTAGGATACATTGATGAATATAAAAGTAAAAAAAAAAAAAAGAAGCTATGTTTTATAAAATATACATATGTTATAATAACAATATACATATACTGGTCATAATTTGGGGTCAGTAATTTTTTTTTCTTACTTTTTTTTTTTTTTTAAATAAAATCATACTTTTATACAAGGATGTGTTAAATTGATAAAAATATAGTAAAGAAATATATTATTATATATATATTAGATTTTTTTTTATATTTTGAATAAATGCAGTTCTTTTTAACCTTTAATTGTATATATTAGACATATTTCCAACACTCACAATAAATCAGAATAAAATGATTTCCACTGCATGTGATATTTACATGTACACAAAGTGGAATTCATGCTTTGCATCACAGGAATAAATTATTTTTTTTTAAAGTATATTCAAATAGAATAAGAATTTTAAGTTTTAATAATATTTCACAATATTACTGTTTTTTTTTTACATAATATTATATGTTGGTAATACTTCATTACAAGTTTTTAAATAAAGTATTAGCCACATATATTATTAATAAATCAGGCTTGTATTTGTATATAAACAATATTTTGTCTTTAATTGGGAGATTGTAAGACCCATTATAAGCAGCGTAACCTATTTATGCAATATGCTATATCTTTGCATATTATACTATATACAAAATCTACTATAATATAATATAATCTTTTTTTTTTAAATGATAGCTAATTCTTCATTATCTATACTTATATTTATTTAGCAAGCCCAGAATTTCATACTAATTATTTAACAAGGACAGTTCATTCACGTTGTTTCGGTTATACTGGTTCTACTAATTAAAAAAAAAACAAACAAACAAAAAAAACCTTTGGAAACAAAATGGTTAGTTAAAGTTCAATGGTTTTTATCAAATAAAATCACATGCCATTCCAATCCTTGTCAAATCAAATATTCAATTAAAGAAATTACAAGACTAAACATTTAATTGACATACAAAATCACAAAAAACATAACTTTCACTAAAACAAAATGGTGTAAAGCTTTGCTCACCTGAGGGGAATAAAGATGATGCCATTGATGATATTAAGCTGTTCCAGAACACTGGCCATGCTTGGTGCCGTAAACTACAGAGGCAAACAGAGAGAAACAAAATAAGACATCAACAAAACATTCAGGTGACATCATGTAACAAAATTATAGAGGTATGAGACCCAGGACAGCAGAGGTGTGACTGACCTTGAGAGGCATTATGCTAGCGTTAGATCCGTTCTTGTAAATCTCATTCATGGTTCTCTGTAGAGCCACAGCCTGCTGTGTGAGATACTTCAGGTACTCTGAGCTCTCCTTCGTCTTCTCATGAGCTTCACCAACCAAACACAAGAGCATTGTTGTTTGCATTAACATTGATTATAATACTATTCTACACATTAGTGTTTTACAACCTAATCATTAAAATCAGCATTGTATTTATATATAAAGCCTTTGTATTTGTATATTTCACAGGCAAAATCCAGTCTTTTCAATGGGAGTATACACAATCAGAAATTGTGCGTGACTTAATGTGACTGTAAACATTTTAAAAGGTCTGATATACTGTACATATGTAGTTGGCTGTACCTGGTTCTTGTATATGGTGTAACCCTCCTTCTCATGCTGCAGTGCAGAGCGGAACTCAGCCTTGCTCTCATAAACTCTGGCCACCAAGTGATGACTGCAGAACAACAGAGATGATGATGTCTGCATCTGACACAATGATTTGAACTAGTGTGTAGTTAGGCTTATGTACCTGAGAGCTACTTTCAGGGATCGTGGCCCATGGTATTTGGAATTGATGGCCAGGGCGTTCTCCAGGAAACGCAGAGACAGGTCATACTCCATCACACCATGAAGCACCAGACCAATATTGCTCTACGTCACAGAGAAAGAATAACAGTGAGAACCTCAACCTAAATGACTACAGGAATTCAATTTCCTCTCATCAGCCTTTCAGGGCTTACATAAGTACACTCAGATTCTGCACCAAAGGCTTACATCGAGCAGAGCCATTTCAGGATGGTCCTCCCCACACACCACGAGCATGAGGTAGCGAGCGCGGTACAGCAGCTTCAGGGCAGTGGACAGCTGGCCATTGGCAAAGCAGTACAAAGCTAAATGCATCTGTGGAGAACAAAATGCACAACATTTACAGATCACAGAGAATGTTTGAGGTTCATTTATATCCATTTGTAGTTTGTAGTGGAATATTTGTACATTTTCCGAGCAGGCAGCACTTGTGAAATGTACAGAAAATGATGGAAATACTTACATATTCTTGAATAGTGTTGGGGTGTTCGATACCCAGCACTCTCTCACTCATCAAGACAGCCTTCTGCTGATTGCTCAGAGCTTGAAAAGAGGGGGGAAATCTTTTGATGAAATGAATGAAAATAAAGTATAGAAATTATACAGCGAGGAGAAAAACAAAAGTGGTCGCATGTATGCTTGGCTATTTTTACTTTGCACCCTTTTCAAAATAATAAATAAAATTTTGTTTTGTTTAAAATTTTGTGGTTCTAATGTTTTTAAATAGATGTTTTAATGTTTTAGAAACTATAAAAAATACAGCAAAGTAATGGTGTGACATTTTATTATTATAATTTAAAATAACTGTTTTCTATTTTTTTTTTTTTTGTTTTTTATTTTTTTATGTGATTGATGTTTTTAGTTTAGCATTATTACTGTCTTCAGTCTTTGTTGTATTATTATTCTTTATTATTTGTATGATTTGTGCCGTCAATGATTTTTATTTTTTTTTATTATTATATAGTCATTCACTTGAAATAGAAATCTTTTAACATTATAAATGTCTTTACTGTCACTTTTGACCAATTTCTGTGCCGTGATGAGTCTGTGCTGAATATAAACGTATTAATTTCTTTTAAAAAAAATCCTTCTGAACACTAGTATACTTTCATCTGCAAAACTAAATAAACTAAAAGGTTTTTTAAATAACAAGAAACGTATTTAGTCACTCGTATCCAAACATTTGTCTGTTTTCAGGATGTACCTCAGGATGATCACCCATGATGTAGTTGAGTCGGGCCAGAAGGCGCAGACAGGCACAGATCTCCACATGCATGGCTCCATATACATTGTTGAAAAGGTTCAAGGCCTCGCTGATGAGCTCACAGCCCTCCTTTAAAAAGCCTAAAAACAGAGGACACATCAATCAGCACTGATATGTGAAATGTCCACTGATGAGGATGTGTTTTAATGTACCTTGCTGAACCTTGGCCTGCCCGCTTTGGAAGAAATGGAAGGCATCAGAGGCTTTTGGGTTGACGTGCTTCACGACGGGGAAGATGTTCAGGATGTCCTCCTCAGTGAAGGCCGGCTTGTGGCGGCTGTCAAAGTTGTACTCCTTTATCAAGATCTGCAGGGGAAGCATAAAAGGACACCTTGTTTCTTCAGGCCTGACGGATCACCTCAGTGACAAGGAGCGAGATCGATAAGAGCACTACCTGAATGCCAGTCTTGATTGATATCTCCCTCAGCAGGGTGATCTTCTGCAAGCCGTACTTCTCCACTGCTTGGTCCACACTTTCACTGTGTAACATAAAAGCACAACACCATTAGTATATACTAGGTTAATAAAATACAGGGTGTTTGTATAGAACTAGTTCTCACCATTGCAGATTGAAGTGATAGTAGCTCTGGGCCTCAGAGGTAATGTTCTTCCACAGCTCGCTTGGGGTCAAACTGGCCCATGCAGTGTTGTCCCCTCCACCAGGGACCCGGTTACGTCTCTTACGGTTCTTTCTGCGGGACACCAGCTCATCCGCAGGGAGATGAGCCACGGCATCTAGGAAAGAGCTCAAGAGGCAGTTCAGGAAGTGGCTCACCGCAGCAGATAAAGCAGAGAGCTCCACACCCTGCAAATCACAAAAGGTAAATGCGTCTATATAAAACAATCAAAAAATGTCAAAATACAATGTTTTCTGTTTAGAAATGTATTATGGCAATGCGACCATGTAAATAAATAGTATCATGGTAAAAACATATGGTAATCATTCACTTTCATAGTAAGGCACACTAAGTTTGGGGTCAGTAAGGAAGAGTTTTTGCACTAAATTGATCAAAAGTGACAGTAAATACATTTATAATATTTTAAAAAATGAATACATTTCAAATGAATGCTGTTCTTTTAAAGGATCCTGATTGTTTCACAGCTTCCACAAAATATTACGCAGCACAACTGTTTTCAATATTGATAATAATTAATAAGAAATGCTTATTGAGCACCAAATCTGCATATTAGAATGATTTCTGAAAGATCATGTGACACTAAAGACTGGAGTAATTGCTATTGAAAATGCAGCTTTAAATAATAATAATAATAAAACGGTTTACAAATATTTTAAATTAAATTAAAAAAATTATCCTCAATTGTAATAACAGTGCACTATATTACTGTCTTTACTGTATTTTTGATTAAATAAATGCAGTCTTGGTGACCATAAGAAACAACAAGGACAAAACCTTCTGACTCTAAACATTTGATCAGTAATGTGTGCGATACATTGTATTCCTGTCAATGTACTACATAATACCTTACCTGAAGATATGTTTTGAAGATATGCTTTGCACATCTGGTGATCAGTTCACTGATTCCTATTCTCTGCATGTACAAACCAAACAAATTAAGTGCATAGTCTTTATAACAGTCTTTGTAAAATTAGAAATAAATTCCATTTTTAATATATAAAATAATCCTTTTCTTACGTAGATGTGTTCAAGTTGTGCTTTTGCAGGCATGTTGTCCACAAACTCCAGCACAGTACCAAGATAACGCATATTAATGCCACGCTGATGAAGGCCTTCTGTCATTGTTGCTCCATCCATAGGCAAAGAGCTGTGATCTAAACAGTCTTTTACCTGTGAACATCATTCATGAATTTGACTATTCATTGAAAATTGGGTTCTTTTATCATTTTGCTCTAGCTGCCTTTTCATAATAGCAAAAGCCACTTAAAGCAGTGTATTATAATGACTTTACCACAGTTTCTCATGGTTAATAAACCTATCTGAGAAGGTAGGTGTTGTTTAGTGACTCACAAAAGAAGGGACCTGGCAGGACACTAGGAAGGCTGCAGCATCTTTGAGAAGCTGCTTCTGTTTCTGGATGTCCTCAGTGCTGTCATCAGAGAAGCGTACGCCTGGAAGAGATGGATGAGGTCATGTGACCAACACTGCCTATTTTGTCAAAAAGACAAATCACAATCCACGTACAAAACATAATATATGACATACCTGGAGAGAAGATATCTGGGTTGAAGCGAATGTCGAAAGAGGTGTTGCTGATGGAGCCCACGGCTTTACAAGCGTTGAGGACCACCTCTCGACTTTTGGGGTCTGTGAAAATGTTGCACAAAATGTTAAAATGCATCCAGTTCACAAGCAACTACTAAATAACCACCACCATAAAAAGCAGAATATATATTAATAAACAAAAAAGATGACAAACTCAAAAAAAAAAAAAAAAAAAAAAAAAATCAGGATTCTGGTTAAATCAGGGGTTTTCAAAAAGGGAAAATGAGAGATTTTTTTATTTTTATTTTTTCAAAAATGTATAAAAGTGTCACCAACTAAAAAAGTTAATATTAATATGTTATAATACTTTTAATGAATTAAAATAAATAAAATATATTTATATATAACAAAATATATTAATATATAAAAATCTCAACTTTTGATTAATTTATTCATGTTTATATTAAATACGTAATCAGTTTTATTTACATATATTTTAATTTTTAATGTTTGCAACATTTATTAATATTAAAAAATACTTTTTACTTAATAACAACAGCAATGATTATTATTATTATCATTATTGGCTGCTAGTAAAAATTTTAAAAATGTGCAAAGATTTCTTTTAAATAAAGTTATATTTTAGTTTTTAATGTTTGCAATTGTTATTGATAAATAACAACAACAACAACATTTAATAACCCTACACAATATGATATAGAAAATACAATTGTACTCCATTTATACTGAGAGAAAGTTTAAATTATGAAGAAGACAAAATTAAATCATTTCATAATATTAAGTCCTTCACATGAAAAAGTGTGAAAACCCCTGGGTTTAATTATTAGCATTTAAAACAGGATTACAGGATCACCATCACCACAAGTTAACCCTACACACAATAAAAGATTGTGTTTTTTTAATAGAAAAATTCAGATTTTCTAATCACACCACAAAGATAAGTTAGAAGGGAGAGTGTTGTTGGGTGGAAAATGTGTGGATTAAAAAAAAAAACTGAAGTCCCCACACAGTGCAGCCAGATTATTACAAAGCCAAATCTAGGAGATCTATGTCTCCTTCAATGAGCCTCAGAGAGAACAGGAGCAAACAGCACAGAGGAGAGATGCACTGAAAGAACACAGATAGCAAATGAAAAAGACAACAGCAGGACATCTAATAAGCTGATGACAGAACTCAGATGAGAAAAAGTATGTGTGCATGTCTCTGCCAGCTCTTGCTCTTGTTCCCTCTCAGGCTCTTTTCAGGCGCTCACAGGACGTACCAATACCGGATCCATCTTCTGCTGCTAAGGACTCAGCCAGCTCTTTAGCTTGGGCAAGTCCAGGAATATTTTCATCAGCTTCCTTACCCTCCAAGAGACTATCACACCCTCCATTCTGCCTCTCTGCAGCTGAAGGCTCATGAGTACCATTGGTGTTTTCTGTAGGAACCTCGGATTTCAGATCTGCTGGGGTTTCCTGGTTTTCAGGAGCAGAGTTTTCAGACACAGTCGTTGCCTCTGCGTCATCAGGGGTCAGAGTGGATTCAGAGGAAGTTGGGGAGGTTGGCGTGCCATCAGGAACCTTCTCAGATGCTTCGAGAGCCTGAGGTTTGCTTTCAGACTCCGCATCTGCAGTGCTTGTGTCATGCAGGGCTGCAGTCTTGTCTTTGTTTGCTTTCTGCTGCATTAGCTGGAGTGCTGCCATCTTCATGAAGAGGAGATATCTGAGGCACAAGAGGATGACATGTTTAGACCAGTCGACAAACTGGCCTTTCAAGGAATTAGCAATTCAAGAGAAGATTCATTTAATTAAAGAGCAGTAAGAGTTACTACTACCACTAATTATTATTAGTAGCAGTATTTTTTTATTAGTAGTAACTACAAAAAAAAGAAACTAAAATAAATGTAAATATTTATTTTAAATACATATGTAATTATTTATTATTTACATTATTTTTATTGTTGTACAAATAATAAAAATATGACTAATAATAATAATAATAATAATAATAATAATAATAATAATAATGATTTCAATAATATTAAAGATGTTATAACTTATTTATTTTATTTACATTTATTTTAAATCCATTTTTGTAAGTTACTAATAATAAAATGAATAAAAACATTAACAACCTAAAGTTTGTCTTGACAAACGGTTTTGTCTAGTAAATATTATTACTATTTATCAGTATAAAAGTAAGAAAAAAGAAAATGTATAAATATTCATTCTAAATATTATACAGTTTTCTTTTTCTTTTTTGTAATAGTTACTAAAAATACAAATAATACTAACAATATTTAAAAGTAATACTAATAGCATAAACAATGACTAGTAGTAGTAGAAATAGTAATTAGCACAAAGGAAAATATACAAGTTTTATTTGAATATATAATTTAAATTTACAAGAATAAAAAAAATTACAAAATAATATTAACAATAATTGACAATAAAATGAATTATAATATATATATATATATATATATATATATATATATATATATATATATATATATATATATATAATATATATATATATATATATATACACACACACACACACATCTCTTAATCAACAACCTTTTGGAGTGCAAAAATCCAGACCTTGACTAGTTTTGTAAACACAATGCCCTGCTACATATTCAAAGAACTGCTTATGATTCAAACAAGAACCTATTGGTAATTGAAAGCTATGATAACACCTCAAAATGCTGGTTTGTTTCTTTAACAAAACTATCATATGACTTTGAATATAAAGCTTCAGTCATATAAACTATTTTATGGTGTCTTTTTGGAACCTGAAATCCGCTGCTGGTATATAAATCATATCTTCATTAGACAACTAATGGGAGAGTAACCTTAATCAGATTTAAATAAGCATGTTTATAAAGAAGCAGGAACCAACCTGTGCTCTACAAAGGCCTCGATGAGCTCTTGGCGCAAGCAAGCCAGGCGATGGCGATGCTGGCGGGGGAAACCCAGCTTCTGGCTCTCGGGGGCGAGCTCTTCGCCCTCCACCGGCAGGTAGTTGAGGTCAGGTGGGAAGGTGCGCAAAAGGTCCAAGATGTAATGGCGGCCATCGTTGCCAATGATACCCTTACACTCCACAGAGGAGCAAAGCTCTACAGCGGTGTCTTTCTCGTTGAGCACAGCGTGGCGCTGCACCTTCAGCGGGCGGCTGGTCTTCTCCAGAAGCTCTAAATACTTGGGGTGGGACACTACGGTCTTGCCGAAGTCAATGGAGCCATAGATGACACTCTGCTCCTGTTCACGCTCCAAGATGCCAGGAATGATGGACTGTGCAGTTACACGGTAACCTCTGTAGTCCACCACCACCGTGCCCAGGGTGTAGAGCCCCTCCACGTCCACAGCACTGTACGCCCTCACCCCGTTCAGATCATTGGTGGGGGCAGCATGGGCGGCAGCATCCCCGCCGAGCTCCCTGTAGTGGTCACGTACGTCAAAACCCAAGCTGAAGAAGATGTTGTTCCAGATGAACATCTGCATGCGCGTTTCCTCTCCAGGGTTGATCGCCATTACATTGCCATCAATCACCGCCATTGCGCCACGCATCGCTGCAGCAGCAAAATCACTATGAACCTAAGAAACAGAAATGAGTTTGTGAGCTTCACATTGTAGATCAAATGAAACCATACTTGTTCTGAAGCTAGTGTTGGTGTGTTCACCTTGAATATGGCTCGTTCTCTCAGCAGGCGCTCAGGGAGGTTCTTACGAGAAAGTTCTCTGGTCGTCTGGAGCTCCTCGTTCCAGTCTCTAGTCTAGCACAGAGAACAAAGAAACATTAATAGTGCTACTGAAGAAGAAGAAGAAGAAGAAAAAAAATCCACTGCAAACTGAAGAAAGGATGATTTTAGGGCATACTTGGCCAGGTATATGCTCCTCGTAACCCAAACGGGAGGTGTAGGCATCCTCTGCTCTCACACAGTCCATGGCATGATCAATCTGTGGTGCAGTCCAGCTGTACACTTGGAAGGGAGTGGCTATCCTCTCAAACGGATGTCTCTGAACCCTGACACAAGATCCACAATCATTATCAATAAAATGATACGATAACAGAATGAAGACGAGAAAAAGCCTCTAAAACTGTGACACACAAAAATTTAAACCAGTTATTCTCAACTAGGGAGTACTGATTTAACTATTTAAATTTAAGTATTTCAATTATTATTATTATTTTAAAATAATTAACTCTTAAAAAAAAAAAAACATTTCTCAGCTTTTTTTCCAGAAACATCTGGAATTACTAATAAATTATTTATTATTAATTAATTAATTCATTATTAAACATTTTTGAAAGCCAGCAGCTTTGTTATAATAACATTAGATTTCCTCGAAGGCCAACTTACAAAAAAGTACATTGGCATACTGCTGCTCCCAGATATCCTTTTATCTCACTCCTGAGTAGGATGTTAATGCTTAGTGCAAATGTGGTCTAGTAGAGATAAAATGGGTCACGTTTCCTCAAGCAGGCTAAGAGCTGCTTGCTTCAAAGGAGTTCGCTATCAGTCTAATCAGCTCCCAATCTAAGTGGGAGGTGAACTAAATTTGTATTAATAATAATAATAGTGTATTACCTCTTCTTTTGCAGAGCGGTGAAGTTCTTCTTGAAGGCGGCGCTTATCTGGCTCAGCAGTTCCACTAGAGAGTGGCTGAGGAAGCTGGGGTTGGCTGGCTTGGGGTTGAAGACGTAAGTAGTGGACCTGCAATGATTATTTTCATGTTATGACTGATTACAGAAAAGGCTGGTATTCAGTTTCTATACCATTTACTGATTAACTTTAAGTGAGCATTAGACTTAACAGCAAAGGTAATCAAAATACAAAAATACAAAAATACATGCAGAATATGTGCTTTATAAGTACTAATAAACAGCCAATATGTTAATAATAGGCAATAATAATAAGCAACTAATTAATAGTGAGAATTGTCCCTATAGTAAAGTGTTTTTTTTTTCAGTTAAAGAGCTACACACCATGAACCAAACCAACCAGCTACAAGGTGAATCAACATTACTTTGATTTGAAACAGGAAAGTATTTGAAAATCATACAAAATTACAAGACTGTGTGCTTACCATTAATTTATGATCAAAAAAATAAAAATGGATACATATAAAACTATTGATTTCAAAATGTTGCTGTATACAGAAACAATACGTTTAAAATTTATTGCAAAAAAGTCTCTTTTGGCACATTGTGCTTGTCACAACTTTTTCATGAGGAATTCTACAATTAAGCTCAATGCTGAAATAATGCAGACTAATGGCTTCAACAAAAGCATATAGCATCCATTCACGACCTTGTAGCTCACAGTATGCCTGTCTTTACAGCTTTTTAATTATTAAAAATCAATTCCCTTATGGAGAAAATGAATGGGATTTTTATTTCCAGAAATGGTGCACTCAATAACCGACCACGGAATGCTGACCAATCAGAATCAAGTTCTCTAGAGAGCAGCACAGTCACTTACTGATTGAGGTAGAATCCGCGAGTGGAGGCAGTGATGCTGACGTGTCTGTCCTCAACAGTCACAATGTACAAATACATGAGGTCTCCATGCATCTTCCTGTTGCCAGGGGGAGGGTTCCAGCCACTCATGGTCAAGACCTTCAGGCACTGCATAGGCTGCAGACAAAGGCCAAAAGTCAATGAACATATCAAAACAAAAGCAAGACATCATGAAAGTCATGGCAAAATCATCTCCTACCTTCCAGTCTTTGTTCTGTGGCTGAAGAGGAACTAAAGGACGCTCTTTGCTGCCTGGCAGAATGTGTTCAGGCGGCGTGCAATCAATCTGCTCAAGTTCATTACCCTTCTTTTTGCGTTTCCCAGTATCTGCGAAAGGTAAGAACAAACAGGTCATTGAATACTAGCCGTCAACCTACTAGAAACCACTTAAGACCTCTCAATCTTCCTGTCACAGACCTCCAAGGTCTCCATCTGTGAAGACACTGAGGAACGAGAGGGAGTTGCAGTCCACTCCATTGTAAGCGTCTGATGGATCCAGGCTCTTCAGCAGGTCTCTGATGTGACGGACATGTATGCGAGCTTCACGCACTGTGTAGGGCTCTACGGGAAGGAAAAAAACTGTTTAAAGCTCAGTACTTTTAAATGAGTTGTATACTTGAGAAAGGTGGTGCTGAATTGTACCTTCCACCACTTTGAGAAGGGAGCCTTCCTGCAGGCCTTCAATGGACTTGAGCTCAGCAAAGTTGTCGAGTACGTTGCCGTCAAGCTGCAAGGAGAAGCAGGTGCGGTGACAGGTGTCCTCCCGGTCCATCAGAACTTGGTGGATCTCTTGCACCATCTCTTGCGGTGACACCTGAGAAGGAACCACAGATTTTGTTACAAAATGTTGTTACAAATGTTTGTGTAATGGGCAGTCAGTGCAAGAACAGGACTCACCTGAAGGTCGAAGGGTTCAGTTCCTGGTGCTTGGATCTTCACAGTGAAGCCAGTGTCTTGAATTACAATCACTTCCTGTTCGTTAGCATCCTCTGCAGGGTCTGCATCAGCATTGCCGTCCTGCTTGGAGTCAGCCTCCTCGGCCTGATCATGACTGGCGTCCCCGTTCATCACTGCGGTGTCACCACGGTTCCCTGTGGGTAAAAAAAACAAATAATGTGACCAGAATTTATTTAATATTAAAGAAATAGTTAACCCAAAAATGAACATTTTGCTATCATTTACTTAAACTTGTATGAATTTCTTTCTTATGTTGAAAGCACAAGAAGATATTTTAAAGAATTTTGAAGAAGCAAAAAAAATTGTTGGTCCCCATTGACTTCTATAGTAGGGAAAGAAATACTATGGAAGTCAATGGGGACCATCAACTATTTGATTACCAGCATTCTTCAAAATATCATCTCAACATATGAAAAAAACTATACAGGTTTGGAATGACATGAGGGTGAGTAAATGATGACAAAACGTTAATTTTCGAGTGAATGATCCCTTTAAATAAACTTTATGAAAGCGTATAAAGTTAACATTTATTGTTTAGCGAGGTGGCATTTTTGCATGCAACAGTGTACACAGCCTTGATGTCCAACTCGCATACAAAAGACTGGTAAATGTTTTTTTGTTTTTTCAAATGAATAAAAATTCATAAAATATTTTCAAACTGACTTGTGATTAGTGATTTAAATAAGACTCACTTGGTCAGTTAATCATTCACAGCAGTTACTGAGTTCAGAATCCGACTTTTTAATTTTTTTAAAAAATCAGAGTTTCAAAAAAAAAAAAAAAAAGATTCCTGGATCTTAAATGTTTAATTTTAGGAAGCCAATGGCCCAAAGCACTGATTAAAATAGTAGAACAGTCAATTAAGTTTTTCATAATCATGAAATCATGAAAAACCTCTACTTACAATGCAGACCTCACTAATCATTTAGCTTGTTGTTTTGCAGGTACTGCTCAGCCTGAAGAAGTTGTTTAAAAGCTAGTGGATTTTTACCAGTAGGTCAGCCAACTAGCACAGCGGTCAGCTTCTGAAGGCCTGTGACACTACACACACTGTACACAATACAGCTCCCACAGCAATGCCGAGCTGCCATGGAGATCTCCACGGCAACATTTTAAGTCCTGGGTCTCAGGGGGCAATCATTCCCGACACGCTCTCCGGCTGAATGCTGCTGGACCAATGCTGGTGCAATATCATCTGACTCAATTGTCAGAGGAGATCCCGTCTGCTTTACTGACTGATTCACTCACACAGATCTGCTGAGGCTGCTTGTTTTGCCACACACTGAATTGAATAAGACGACAAAGACTTGAAATTCTTGCCAAGGCAGGCATGTTTTGAGATGCCACAGCTGTCTCGACCGTAACTCTCTCAGCTAAAATACACTGTTTGCTTTAGACAACTGCAACATGTCCTTGGCTCACCTCAATGGTCACGGCTATAGCAACAAGCAGCTGGTCTCACACTACAGACACAGAGGACCACACAAAACCCAATCCCTAAATACAAAAAAGCACGATTTATGTATAATCTACTTGTGCCTAAGAGTAAATGGCATGTAATGAGTAACTTCTTGTCACTGTCTAAAAGGAATGTAGAGCTCGTGCTTGCTTTCAGTCAGTTACAGCAGCCATCATTAGTTCAAAGTGAGACTGACTGTTTCTCTTCAGACCTAGTGGCACCATATGGTTTTTTATCTTGCTCCAAACTGAATGTTTACACAGATCTCCCCCAATCCAATCCAAATCTAATCACAAGCATTAGGTCAGATGGTGGAAACCTATTGGTTAAGAACAATGTAAAACCATCCTACTGCAAATGGTGTCCTCAGAGTATTTTGCCAAAAAAAAAAAAAAAAAAAAAAAACATATGAGACACAACAGACAAAAAAAAAAACACTTTATTTTTATTTATTAAATTGTAATCCTTTTTTACATTAATCTGTGACAATATTTGATGTTATTTACAATATTCATTTTAAGGTTCTTCAAAATCTTTATAAATACTTGTTTTTTATTTATTTATATTTTAAGTTTTAGTGAGTTTGTTTTATTTTTAAAATGTCTATAATATATAGAAAAATGTTTTTATTATTTTTTATTAGTACATTAAACAAATGAAAGTTACTAAATGAATAAATTAACTAAATAAAAAAAAATGTCTCCTTGACAACTAACTAAAATAAAGTACATTTATGTTTTATTATGCTTTATTTCAGTTAACGTTTATTTTATTTTAAAAGAAAATGTTTATGATTTTAGTTTTAGATGATCAGAACAACACAATGAAGATACATCACTGAAATCTGGATTTGCACAGGCCTAAAACAGTGGATTTCAACCTTTTTGACTCCAAGCCCCCCCACAGTCCACAACAATATTCAGGGTCCCAGGCTCCACTTTTCCAGTTATGCATGATTGATTAAAATTAACCATTTTTAAAGATATTATTACTCACAATTTCCCCCTAATAAAAGCTTGGAAGTCTAGAGCTTCTTTTAAAATCATTTCAAGTCATCTTAAGTTCCCTTTGTAAGCTTGCTGAGGCCCCCTGGTTGAGAACCACTGCCCTAAAACAACTTCAAACCAGCCATTCTATTGAATTGCATCATAACAACAGCTGGCTTTTAAACAGATCAAAGTGTGTATGAGGTTTGTGCCTCAACATTGCACAACCCTAAAGTCAATCCCCTTGTCCTTCAGTCCTCCCTCATCTGGTTGAAGTCCAGTTGTATGGCACAATTAATGAATGTGAAGGCTGGAGGACCAGACGAAACCAGTTTACATTAGACTATACTGATATGCTAATCTCCCCATGACACTAAAGCCAAGCATGTTCTAATACTTTACTCCATCCTTTATCCTTTAAGCCAACGCAATCAATATAGTGTGAACAACAGTGTGAGTTTAACACATTAACACATGCATCACATATGGCACTGCTGCAGAAGTTCAGTACAGTTCAGAATAAAAATAAAACCCTGAAGATTAATTTGCAACCCTATGCAGGTAAATCATTCAGAGGGCTCAGGACAGAGATATTACACTATTACACTCTTTACTAGGCATGCTTATTGTTTTCCCTATGACAAAGTGAATTTTATCAATGATAAAAAAGGCAAGTGCAAAGTCCCATTGTGAAAACAATAATGCTTCAACAGCAATCTGAAAAAGAGCAAACTTACTAAATGGCAGCAGCACAAATTGGCAGTTAAACCTTTGGTTACGCACAACAAGGGACACCTGCCAAACTTTATCACAACTGAGATCATGGTGGCCTACATGAGATGTAAGCGAGACGTAAATGAAGCTGCAGCTTCTTTAAATCCCCCGTGGAGTGACACGATGTGTTGGGACAACAGTACACGGTGCTGAACATTTGGCATTAGTAATAATAAAGCTGCAGGCAGCGATCCCTGTAATTTAAGCTGTGCAAAATGTAAAACGATAAAGCAATATTTTACAGTCAGCCATGATTAAACAAGCATCCAATAATACACTGTAAAACTATTTAGAGTTGTAAATAAAATAAAGATTACTGGAGTACATTTTACAGAAAAAAATCCTATTTCAGGTTAAACTCAAATGTGTTACTTGCCATTTCTTTGTAATTTCTGAGTGGAAATTGTTTCTACATGAATGTCTTTTCAGTGTAGGATGGATAAAAACTAGTAAAATTCAGCTGATCATGTGATCTCAACATAGCAGCCCTTATTAGGATCTATTTGTTTTATAATAAGTAAAATAATAAATGGAGTCTTCATTTCAACTGAGATTCCAAAAAAGGTATTGAAAACTCTTTTTCTGAGGTAATATTCATATCTGTGCAAAACGTTTTTGAATGAGAGCATCCTCAAAAGCAGCTCATAATGAAAATATGATGCTGATCAGAGGTTGCAGACTGGCAATAAAAATTACAGTATAATTACTAAAACCGCGTGCTGTCTTTATTAAGCATTTATTACGTATGTCAAAATGCAATTGCATACATGTCAACTGCACAAAGACATCTACTTTCACAGCTCATGAAGAGCTCACATCAGTCACAATCAGACATCATCCGGAGCATCAAATCCAACATATTAAACACAGTCAAAGAGTGACCCATTCCACAACTGTCAGGTGCCATAATGACACTCAGTCTCTTCCAAGGTCTCCTTAAATGTGACACGAATTGCAGCAGATAGCTAACTGACAGTGTGCACAACACCCGGCTATTTGCTCTAAAACGGATCTAATGACAGCTTATAGCTCAAAAATAATTCGCAAATTACAGGATCACTCCTACGTTATAGCCAAACTGTGTAATCCCAACACTTACCAAACAGATCCCTCTATATTTAACTGGTAGCAATAACCTTCTATCGGCATACATGCACCAGGACCTTCCATGTGTGGCTACTTCCGCTTCCCGGTCGAGGAGCGCAACACTTTCCTGAATGAAGGAGGAGGGGGGTCGATAAACAGTCGCGCGTTTAAACAAGCTATTAATTACTAATACGATATTTTAAAAACTAAATTATGTAAAATTTTACATAATGTGGCTCTTTTGGACAGTAAAATGTATTCAATACAGAGTAATCTAAAAAATTAGACCGTAGTAAAACCCAACACCCCCTCTCTCGCGTAATAGTTCCGTCCCACTGAAGGTGACCTTCAGTTTATTGGTGTTCCTGCGCGCTGTTACAGAACATGTGCGTCAGGATCTCACACACAGCTAGCGGACAGGCTACTAACAACACTTTGCACTGATGATAATGAACGTTACCCTGTAAATAACAATCAAAACACCTCTGGATCAATCTCTAGCGTTCACGTTTAAGAACTTCAGCTGGTCGTTTTATCCCAGATCTGCACTTGCTTGCTATTTTGCCTTTGCTACAGCAGACATACACTAAAACATCTTGCGCAAAGTCTTGCTAAATTGCAATGAACATTTTTTTCTTAAAAATTAACTGTAGTTCTATTTCATGTAAATGCAAATTGCTATAGTTCTAAATGACTGAAAAAGCTGAACAAGGACATATTAAATTACAATAAGCACTTTTATTCTATTTTTTTTTTTAGATTTTTTTATATTATTTTAGTATATTTTTTTTTAAAAAACAAAAAAAAAATTTTTTATATATGTCTTAAACAATTAACACAAAATAAATATGTAACGTATCCATTAATAACGAATGGATGAAAAAACTCAGAAAGGAAAGCCTAATCACACCTCTGACACAGAATGGACATTTTATTTTAATTTTAGTTTGATAACCTATTGAGAAAAACCCTGTGAATGAGTTTATCTACAACCAAGCACCCTGATAAGATCCAGATGAAGAGCAGTACATAAAGCACATTAAACAAGGCATAGAAATGAATGGCCTGTACAAGGTTGTAAGCACCTACTTCCCTTTCAGAAACATATTGGTGTTTATGGGTCTACAGCAGACACCCCTGCAGTACTTTGCCTGTTTATGTCCTTTGATACCTTCTTCACTTTGACCTCTATCCAGTCAATCATACATCATATCTCAACACTGATTTACCCCAAACTGCAATGGACTTATGTTTAAATACATTAAGATCAGTAAGAGCAGAGTGATTTCTGCATGCTACAGTGTAACTTAAACGTCTTTAAAGCTCTCTTACCGCAGGCGCATGGATCCTTCAAGGCTGTCTTGCTGGTGTCTTTGCCGTTTGCTGTCTCGCCTTCCCGGGCAAGATCAACGGGGTTGCAGCTGGGGACTGATGCTGGGATGTCATCCGTCTTGCTAACCATGATTCGTTTCCCACAAGACTTATTTGGTTTCGGAGTTAGCAACAGATGTCCGTTGCTGAGGGTCTGTTGTATGGCCTTCTCCGTCAGACGGAAGTTACATGCAAAGATATTACAAACACAACTTAACTCGCGAAGGACAGGTCTCAGCCTGGCTGTCACACGTGGTTTCTCCTCCTCTTGACCTGCTTGCCTTTGTATTTGTCCCACCCACCAAACACACACGGCTACGGAAGCCCGATAGCTCCATTTGGAGAAGAGCGTTTTACTGACTCGGTTTAACGTCGGATGTTTGGTATTTTAAAAACAGTTCATTAAAATATGTTACGTCAACCAGATTTGACATTCCTGGCTGTACATCAAATAAAAAAAGATAAAAGTATCTGCATTATACCTCAAGAACAATAGTAATGGCAGGTCCGACTCACTTCAGAAATTCGGTTCTTTCGAGCAATTCTTTTCAAAGATCCGGTTTAAAACGATTCAGTAAAACACTTACAAAAATGTTACAAATAATTGTGTTTAAACACGCTTTAAATTATTTAATGGTAAGCCTATATATCCTTCAAGTGAATTTGTCGAAGCAGTAATTGGATCCTTTTTATTTTTTATTTATACCATATTGTATTTGTAAAATTTATTCTAGGTAAATTCTTTATCCATAAATGTAAGTGCATGAAGACAAAACCTCTGTGTTTTACTTGTAACTATTATCCATCATTTCTAATATCTAAGAGTAAACAGGCCTGCAATTTTGCAAGAATGATATTTAAGATGAATAAAAAGACCCATCTTTGTTCACTTGTACATTTTACCCCAAATTCTATTGGTGTGCCTTGCTTTATTAATAGTTTGTTTGCAATTATGAATGCTAAATGTGTATTTTGTTTATCATGTTTAATAAAAAAGCTATATATATGGTTTGTTGTAGTCATGATTTATTCATTTTGGAAATGTATAAAAAATATTTTAAAAATGGTATTTATTTAAAAGAAAAAATGAAAAACACCTTTCTTTCACTGAAAAAAAAAATTAAATTCTCTAATAATCAGTGTTATTTACAATTTTTTAACAGTATATGTGTAAACCTGTCATGTATTTGAGTCAGCAACATATTTTCAGTATGTTTTATTAGTAACATTTCTGCTGTTTGGTAATAAAATTTGCTTTAAATGTAATGAAGGTTTCCTCTTGAGTATGGCTTTACATTTCAGAGTGATTAGGATTTTTAAATTGTATTTTTATTCTTTGAAGTCAATGATGTTGATATGTTGATAAAAATGAATAACGACTGACACAGCGGTTTAACAAACCCCTTTAATCATATTATAGAGTAAACAGTGGATTATTTATTGCGACATTATTGTTACACCATTTTGTCAGAGATTTGAATTACTGTGTACATTTCAAGACTTTCCAAATTGTTTGTGAAACAGGACACTGATGTCTGTTATTGGCCTTTGGCCAAACATGCAAATACAGTGTGTTAACATTACCACAGTTTCCCATTGAATCTGGTTCTAATCAGTTCGTTCCCAGTCATATTCCTGTCCTTTAAATCAAGACAACTTATACAGCTGTTTTAAAACCTCTACCACATAACAGTCAGCTTAAGGGAAGACAGGTTATTTCATACTTAAGGACAAAAAAAGCCAAATAAAATCAAATCTTGGTAAGCACACTGCTCATGAAAATGGGGACTACAAAATTACATTAGAAAAAAAAATATTGCATGTACTGTATCGATGGATTATTGTTTACAATTCACCACAATGTTCAAAAATGTATGTTTTACATATGATTATGTATTAAGTCTTATTGTAAGGCAGTATTGCTTATCTCTTTAACATCACAATTATAAATAACTTAATAACAATTAAGCATTTCATTAGCATCAGTATGTTTCCAAGATGAATCATTAAATTGAAAAACAGAAATCTATGAATTAACTAGTGGATGTGATTATATGATGCATCACAGTCTAACACAACCTACTTGCATTCTAAATCCTCCTTATCTCTGCACTGATACAATACAAAAACTGGTTATAGGCCTTTTAAATAGTGTCAGGCATACGTGTATACATTTACAAAATAAGGTTTCAGACCCTGAGTGAAGCAAATATCACTTTGTTAGGGCTGTGTCAAATTAGACACAATTTTAAGATGAAAGGAAAACACCTTATGCATTCAGTAACAATCCCTGTGAGGGCTGCTTTTCAGATTTAGATTTTTAAACCTTATTTTCAATATTCAAAGCAAAATTATCATCTGATCTAATAAAGCAAAGAGAACCACATATACGATTGTAAATATCCTTAGAAAAGCTCAGTTTCAAACAGATGCTACTAAATCTTTTACTGTTACATTATTTTGCAAAACAATGTTTGTTGTCACAGGCTTGTGACACAAAGATCCTCTATAATACAGCCTACTTTTTAGGTCCCATTATTAAAATAAAAGTTCACCCATAAATGAAGATTTGAGAGAAATCTAGCATTGTATCACTTGCTCACCAATGGATCCTGTGCAGTGAATGGGTGCCGTCAGAATGAGAGTCCAGACAGCTGATAAAAACATTACAATTATCCACAAGTACATCATGTTTGAGAGAAATAAATCCATCAACGTGCTTTAACTTCAAAGTATTGCTTACGGTTATAATACAAGTCCTCTATCCATGATATTGCTTTCTCCAGTAGTGTCCAGTGTTGTCTGAATCCGAAAAGAAATATGCACAGCTCAAGTACTGTTAACAAGCAGAAACAGTCCAAAACATTTCTAAACAAATATGTAGGTGGGTTTTGTTGTGAGAAGACAACAGGGGGGACTTTTTCCACTGGAGGAAGCGTTATTATGGTTATTATGGACTCATATTTTGGACAAAAGTGATGGTTTAAAGTTAATGATGGGTTTGTTTCTTACAATGGCACGGCTTTCACAAGACATTAATTGATGGACTGGAGTCGTGTGGAATACTCGTGGATTATTTTGATGCTTTTATTCTGACGGCACCCATTCACTGCAGAGGATCCATTGGTGAGAAAGAGATGTAATGCTAAAGTTCTCCCTATCTGTTCTGATGAAGAAACAAACTCATCTATATCTTGGATGGCCTGAGGGTGGGAACAATATCATCAAATTTTCATTTTTGAGAGAACTTTTCCTTTAAACTTATTAGTGTCTGTTAGTTGTCAAGAAAGGTAATGTTGCCTGTCACTCTCATCCAATCCATTTCCATGGACTGAGCCTCTCTTAGTTATACATCTAAGAGCAGGAGTTATTCCTCAGTTTATACCACACCACATCTAAACTTGCATATTATGAATTTACAAGCTTTTGCTATACAAACACTTGATATGTTTGCAATATGTTTCACATTGCTATTAACCATTAAATCTCCTGGTATATGCACATATACCTGCCCACATAGAATTATAAAACAAACAGCATTGTGATTCTAATGACACAAATGCAAAAATGTTATCTGCAACATCAGACTAAAACATTACAGCATAAGCAGCATAAGCTAATCAGTCCTTTGGGCATCACTGGTTCATTTAATGATAGCAGAACAATGGTGCGTTGACCCTTGAGCCCACTCTCTTCTAATCAACAAGCCCACATATAAACACACTACAGTATATACCAGATAAAGCACTTAAGCAAAGATTCAGGCTGTATAGATCTCATTCACACAGGATTTATCTGTCTGACTGAAGAAGTATTTAGGGGATAAAATCCCCGTCGCATCTGGAGGGTTGAGAGAGTGCACTTGTGGTGACACCAGACAGACAACCTGATCATTCAGAAATATCTGAGATGAGCTATTCCACAACAAGGGCATACAGATTTAAAAAAAAACCCAGCTGAACAAAGACTCAGCAGTAACAAGTTCACAAGGACACTGACTTCAGCCTGTTTCGCACATCCTGCATCTGCAGCAAGTAAACAGCAGGGTCATGCTTTCACACTGACAGCGCTTCGGCGGCTCTGAATAAAGGGATTTCTGGGTTACTATATTGCATTTTCCTTTAATAAAGGCTAAAATGTTTTAAATGCTTATTGGAGGTGTGCAATAAGGAATTATTACTTTAAATGAAGAGGTGACTGCATTTGCATCCAAATGGCAATTTGCATGAAAGCCAAACACCTTTGAAATGTAGATGTTCTGATTCAGATTTACTGAACATACACAATGACAGACATCTTTTATAGGCCTTTATATATCCATCAATGCCTATAATGCTAATAAATAAATAGATTTATCCTGCATTTTAAACATGTTTTGTGATGTGGGATCTGGCATGAATGTGGTTCATATCTGGATCTTAACTGAATTGCATTTACTTTCAAATGCATCTTGATAGTGTGATCAGGGTTCTGAGCGTACTTATACTCGCAAAATGCAAATCAGCACTTTATTGCTACATGATGGGATGCATTAACTAAAACATCTCTGTGATTTAGCGAATTTACAACATCTGGATCATTCCAAATGCATTCTAGCCTTTCTTGCAGTTTCTTTCTTCTCTATTCACTCAGTAACGGAAGGTGAAATTAAGTCAATGTAAATGTTTACAGTGCTCCCTTTAGGAAGAAAAATTAGAGATTTCTCTATAAGCCAGTCAAATACTTTGATTGATACTGATTAATAAAATAGCTCAGTTGTTATTGCGAGAGCAGAATAAAGAAAAAAAGGCAAAGAATGATACTGCACTGAAAATGCATATCAATAGCACCATTTTTTGTATTTTACGTGCTATTTATACACAGAAACTGACTTTGGTGTGCATATGAAACGCACGTGTTTGACATGCAAATAATACACAGTTTTTGCGTGCATATGATACACACTTTGTTGGCGTGCATATAATATGCATTTTGGCATGCATATAATACGCACCTACCCCACACACCTAAACCTGCCAATTGTGGATTGGTGCACAGATGTCCAAGAGATATTAAGAAGAATAAGTATACGTTAAATAAATTTTTTTGGTAAATGCATGTTTGTTCGCATTTTTTTTCCTTGTGCCATTTTTCTTCCAGTGAAAACAACAGGATTCTCTCTGGTGACTAATGCAGGATTTCACCAATCATTTAGTCCACCTAAATTCCACCCCTCCAAAAATTTACCATTTATTTTGAGTGCAATGGCCACATCCCAAAATCCCATCAACAACCGATGGCTAGAACCAAGTCCCCGCTCTGCATTTCATTCTATTTCGATAACCTGTTAAACTTGGGTGTACATCACAATACAGAAGAAAATAACAGTTGTTACTTTCATTTCATTGCTAGTTTAAATATACCTATCTATACCTGTCTGCAACTTAATCAGCGACAACAGACGTAGTATCTGTTAATATAGCCAGTGAAAAAACTACACACTGCAGATGCAGGATGCATAAAACAGGCCTTATGAAGCACTTCATGTTCGTGTATTGAGGCCCTCAGGGTCATTTTTGATTACAAAAATACCTTACAGCAACATAAACACGAGTCGATTTTGGTTGAACAAGAACATAAGCAAAAATCTCTCCTCGGTCTAATAATCACCGCATGTGCAAACCGTAAAAAAGCAAACCGTATTGCAAATATAAACGTTTCTGTCACTGTCATAATGCAAAGGTTTTCCCAAGGACCTCAAGGTGCAATTCAGGTTTAGATATCATAAAAACAAGCAGGTCAAACTGTAAAAGAAACACTTATTCAGCGTTGTTCTCTGTGGTGGATGCAGTGGTCGCAGTGGCTTTAGCAACTGTTGTTGAAAGTCTGCTTACTGAAGCACCCTGATCGAGCTCCTCTGACTCCTCCCCCTCTGCTTCCTGCAGGGTGTGCTTGTGTGGTGGGTGGAGCCGGGATCTGTGTCTGTAGGGGTAGAGGAAGAGGGCGGGGTCAGGCATGGCCATCGGCTCCTCAGGGCCCATCACCCTCTCGCGGGGCACACACTCCCTGGCGCGTTCAGTGTGGAGATTCGAGGAGGGCCGGCTCGAGCTCCGTCGTTTGGGTTTAATGGTGGTCGGGCAGCTGGCACTGGCCTGAGGTGAAGGGTGGACGGGAGGCTTGTCCGCACCAGGCTGGGCCGGCCTCCTGCGTTGCTGCTGGAGTTTCTGCTTGGCTGAATGCAGCTGAAAGGACAGGTACGCAGCCGTCTCCGTCTGCTTCTGCAGCTCGGTGTTGAGCGCAGTGGTCCTGTGGCTGCGGTGTTTTAATTCCTCCAGGAAACTGCGCTCCTTTTCCTTTAGACTGGCGCGGAGAGCACCCACCAGGACCGACTTCTGACTCAGCTCCCATCGCAGATCACTCTGGATCTGTTGTTGCTCCTGCAGATGCTCCTCCACCTCCCCACAATGAGCTTCCAGCTGCTCCTCTTCCTCTTTCACCTCTGGAATACATATAGAACAGACACATTTATGTTGTAATAAAACTCTATTCAGTATGATTAATGATTGAAGTCTGTAATGCATATAAAGTAAAAAAAACAAAAACATTTATTTTAAATGGAAAACATTTGTAACATTATAAATATCTTTATTGTCACTTTTGATTACTTTTAATGCATCCATGCTGAAAAAAAATCTTTTTTTTTTTAAATAGTAGTGTATAAAATGTGCAATTAAAACATTTGGTATATTTACTTTTGAAAAGTCTTTTCAATTTTTGACCTTGTTTGGTGGATTCAAGGCTTAAGTAGAGGGAACAAACCCCACTGTAATTCACATCTAGAGTTTATCCCATGTTTTACGTGCAGTTTAAACATAAACTAGAGAAAGTGAAGACCCAGAAGCTAAACACCACAATCTCTACTGTACAAATGAGTGTATGATCTCATGTGTGATCCACCTTGTGACATGAAAACAGGCATGACTAATATGTACAAGCCTCTCCTTATAAAATCAGATTTAGCCGTAAAACCACATTTCTAACTAATCTGCGATCTAAAAGGTAATTGGATGTGGGAGAGGAAAGTAGACAAAAGGCTCTTCTGTGCCCAAGGATTACAGACTCACTGAGCAAATCCAAATCAACTAATCTCAACTCTGGTCTGGCTACTGGCAGGGTGTGCCATCTGTTCAGGGTTATCAGACACATTAAATGTCTAGGACAAGACCTCCCTGAGCATGCTTGACTACCGTGCCCACAAAGCATAGAGCAAATGTAAAGTAAATCGCTGACACACAGCAAAACTTCTCATTAGAAACTCACTTTGGAAAAACATGTCTGCTAAATGAATAAATGTAAAGATATACTGCACTATTAACAAATCTTTAACCACTCTCATATTACTGTAAATTATGAGTAATATAGAATTAGATGGAAGTATGGAAGAGCAGCTGCATATAACATGTTAACTACAATCAAACAAATGAAGTATTTTCCAATTGAAAGCGTCTTTACACTCACATTAATGTAATTTCTTTCAGATAAATAACAGGCTAAGTAGACTGAAAATGAGTTACAGGAATCTGTGTCAGACGTTCTACACCTGATCCACATGAACCTGATGACCTCGTGCTGTGAGCTCAACATCTTTCCCTCATTTCTGTCTCTCTCGCTTTTTTTGTGTTCTGCCAGAACACAGTTCTGTCTATCAGCTTGTCCAGAATGTCCTGAATTCACAGCCAGCCTGTCAGTCCCACCCTATGTGTCCAGATTGAGATGAGCTCATAATGTGACTATAGAAAATGCTGTGTTATCCGATTCCTAAATCTGATCTCTCCACTGTTCCTTACTGAGTTCACTCTTTGCTGCCTCTGATTCTTTTAATAGAATGTGTAATGAAACTGAGATGTCGACAACAATCAGTTGACAAAGGCATTTGTGCAGATAAGAAGCGATAGACATCAAGAAATGATGAGTTTTGTTCATTTAATACTCACATTGTGCAAGCAATATGCTTGTAAATTATGAAATCATTTCCTTCATCAACAGTGTTTGCTCCTTTGGGCTTCTTTGAAGACTAAACTAACACATATTGATGCTTGATCTCAGATGAATAATCATTCACAGCAAAGAAGTATTACATTGTAAGCAGGCTTTGCTAGTCACGACGCAGCATCAGTTAACACACCCTGTTTCTATTTTTGAAGTGCCACAAAGTTATTTCAGCAGTTTATTTTTCCTGTTCGTGGGAAATAAAATTATTTTTGATTCTTTTGATTCTCCGCTTGCCTGTGCATCTGCATTTTGAACATACTGTTAGTATGTTTATTTTTTAATGACTGCAGGTTACACTGTTATGTCAGTAGGTGGCGACATAAGATAATAATTGAATTATTTAATCAACACAATAATTATTAAGGAACACAAGTGCTATGTATGTGTTGCTCAGTGATGTAAAGGTTTATTATACGTTTTCAGTTTTGTTGCGGAATATTGGATTTCATATAGATTTTATATATATATATATATATATATATATATATATATATATATATATATATATATATATATATATATATATATATATATAGATATAGATATAGATATATACAGTTGAGGTTAAAAGTTTACATCCCCCTTTTCAGAATCTGCAAAATGTTAATTATTTTACCAAAATAAGAGGGATCATACAAAATGTATGTTATTGTTAATTTATTACTGACCTGAATAAGATATTTCACATAAAAGATGTTTACATACAATCCACAAGAGAAAATAATAGTTGAATTTATAAAAGTGACCCCGTTCAAATGTTTACATCTCCTTGTTTCTTAATTCTGTTTTCTAACCCGAATGATCCACAGCTGTGTTTTTTGTTTATTGATAGTTTTTCATGAGTCCCTTGTTTGTCCTGAACAGTTAAACTGCCTGCTGTTCTTCAGAAAAATCCTTCAGGTCCCACAAATTCTTTGGCTTTCCAGCATTTTTATGTATTTGAACCCTTTCCAACAATGACTGTATGGTTTTGAGAGCCATCTTTTCACACTGAGGACAACTGAGGGACTCATATGCAACTATTACAGAAGGTTCAAACACTCACTGATGCTCCAGAAGAAAAAAAAAACATGCATTAAGAGCCAGGGGGGAAAACTTTTGAACAGAAAGGAGATGTGTACATTTTTCTTATTTTGCCTAAATATCATATTTGTTCATTTAGTACTGCCCTTCAGAGGCTACAGAAGATAGATACATGTTTCTCAGAAGACAAAATAAGTTAGATCTACCCTGATCTTCAAATTCAAAAAGTATATGAAGAGTTTATTCGCAAAAACAGATAACTTTATAAAAATAAATTTTCATAAATCATGTTTTTTTAATTGTTATCATGTTTTTATTGTGTTTTGTTGTGTTAGTTAGCTGTATTCTTTTAGTTATTAATATTCAATCAAAACAGCCCAACTGCAGTTTGATTGATATTAATTGTATTTATTGATATTATTATTTATTATTATTTATTGATTTTTGTTATTATTTTTTTTTGATTTTTTTGTTTTTTATTATTTATTTATATGTTTTTGTCTGTTTTTTTTTTTTTTTTTTTTATCTTTTTTTTTTTTTTTTTTTTTTTCTATATATATATATATATAATATCTATATATATAATGAAAAATGATTCTTTGAATATATAATGATTCTTTGATGAAAAGTAACAAACAAAAATTCTTACTGATGCCAAACTTGGTAGTGTATATTATGTTCATATTGTGGTAACTGATTTCATGATTAGTAAATGATTGGTTATTATTTTAAATAGTCTTTTTTTTCTCTTCTATTCTCAGTTTTCTTGTGTTATTACTCTCTGTCTCCTTGCCCAACTTGGTCTCAGCAAAAAAAACAAGCTGTAATTGGACACCCCCACTGGGACTCTGCAGCAAAAGCAGAGGAAAACGCAGGCAGGATCAATTTGTGGGAGGATGAGGCTGCGTCAGGCTGGAGGAGAGAGGGATGACCTGCAGTATGGAGAGGAGTCGTCTACTGCTTAACAATGAGTGGACTCTTAATGTTAATGTGTGATTGGTTTGCTTGTTTTAGATAAATTATCACAAAGACACAGTCATTTAAAAAAACATTTGCCTCAAATCTAATCACTTGAATTTAGAAGATTATTTGGAATTGTAACAACAAAAGAAGTGGAAAATTTTATTTATTATCACAGTTACTATGATGTATTCATGCTTGCCAAAGTCTTTCAAATGTGATCTAGTAACAAATATCAATATCTATCTAGATATACCATATAACCTGGATACTAGATACTGCTGTTGTATTAAATAGACCTACTGCTGTTGTTGCTGTGTACAACTGAACACCAGTGCTAAAAATACAGAAACTCTGCTCACAAATACATGAAACAACATTTTTTGGAAGGAAACAGAGCTCACCTGCTTCACTCCTGCCTGGGGGCTTCATGTTGAGATCCTGTGTAAGTTCTGTAAGTAATAGACACCACTGTTATCTCTAGCTTAAAACATTTTGAAAACAATACATTCAAGAATTATTATAGATCATGCCATATGTCCTAAATTAGTATTGGTTTTGCAGTGCATAAAATGTCCCATCCTACATTTTACATTTCATTTGGACATGCGTCAGATTATGGAAGTAAAAGCAGTAAGAAGTAAAATAAGGCAATTATAATTTATTTTAATTAAACAATATAATTTACTCTACCATTCAAAAGACTGGGGGCAAAACGATTTTATCTTAAATAAATTATTACATTTATTTAACAATGATGCATTCAAATTGATCAAAACTAACAATAAATACTATTATAATATTACAAAAAAAACGTTATGCTGTTCTTTTGAATTTTCTATTCATCACAGAGTCATGAAAACAAAATAAATCATGGTTTCCACAAAAAATCTATTATAAATCTATCACATGGATCTATTACTTTTGGAAATATATAAAAATTGATAACAGTTTTTTTTTAAATTGTAATAATATTCTACATTATTACTGTTTATACCCTATTTATGGTAATATTCTACATTAATATGACTTGAAAAAAAACATTAAAAAAAAAAAACATTAAAAAATCTTACTGACCACAAACTTTTTAATGGTCTGTGTTGCAGATACCAAGAAGGACAGAAAAGCAAAGAGATGAATATGCATTGTGCTGGTTTTTCTGCCCTAGCTGGCTCAGCACATTTCCAGCAACGTTCAGGTAGAAAGGCCGTGTCCTATATTACTGTGAGGGAAAACACAAACCCTTGTACTGACAGGAAGCTATTGACCCGTGGTTCTCTCTGTGCAGCCTGTGCCATCAAAGTGAGCAATGTAACCCTGCTCTTTTCTGCATCTAGGGCACGGCAACTCAATTAGATTGTGTGCCAACATTATTTTTGGAATGACATCGAATTAGTTATTTTATGATAAATGAAATGTTGCTCAATTCAATTATGCATGTTGTTTCACGTGTGTACAACAACTTAAAATCATGGCTGTATTGTGGGATTGGTCATGACACACACCTGTACAGCGTTTCTGGAGGGACAGGATCTCTAGATGTAATCCATGCAGCAGAGACAGCTGCTCCTGTCTAAGGAACACAATACTCCTCTCCACACTCTCCACCTGCTGCTCCAGCGAGACCACCTGTGACCCCTTTAACAAACGAAACAGGGATATTTACAGTAGCTTATATAACGGTAAGTTCCAGTTCTCTAATGTAAATTTCCAACATTGCGAGAGTTTCACATTTCCCTATTTATATCAGAGCATCTATGTTTCCTCTCGCTCCATGATTGCTCTCATCAGTGTGGAAATGTAAAACCTGGAGTCCATTATAAAATATTTTTGAAAAAATTTTGTGTTGTAGTGCAACACATTCAAATGAGAATGTTGAACAAGGCCCTGTAATAAGAGGGGCCCACTAAGGTCCTATAGCAGTGTACCACCAACACGGCACGCTTTTGATATCTCGCTTATGGGACACACATATTTGAGGTCTTTGTGTCTTTACAAATTAACTGATGAGTTGAATCAGGTGTGTTTGATTAGGGAGATATCCAATGTGTAGTGTTGGAGGTTCAACAAGATTAGGATTGGGAACCACTGTCCTGTAGTATAGCCTTTCACTGGGCATCCATACCAGTTTGATTCCAGTCCCCATGAATTTTAGCAGCAGTTCTGCTGAAATATACACTAGGGTCAGCAAATTAATTGGGGCTTTGGACATAATTACCCTGAATTGCAAAATGTTGAGCAAAAAATATTTATTTATTTATTTTGCAGTAATAGTTTATCTAATATTATATTCTAAAATATTATTCTAGGCCTAGTCAGTTATACAATTGGTCACATAAACTGTGAGTTGATGGTAATTTCATATTATAGGTAAAAGAATTACTCATTTGAGAATTTACTTGCTTTAAATGTAAGTACCTCAAAGTATTTTTTCTAGGGACCCCTTGAAATTGCTTGTTGGTGAATAACAATAACATTTTTGACTTGAATAAAACCAGTTATTTGGTTGTTAAACACGTTAGATTTTAAAACATTTGACTAATTTTATAATGTTTACAATATAATTTATATATTTTTTAAATGATTTTTATTGATAATTTGAACATTTAGTTTTTACTTGATCTTAAGTGACACAAATTAAACTTCTGAGCGTTATTATGCTTATTATAAACACCCACAGATGTTATTAGAAAACAATGTATGCTCGCAGACACATTATGTAATAACTACATCCCACTGTAAAATATTTCAGTGTAAATAAGCTCCTGATTAGTCACTCTTTCTTTCCCATATAGCCTAACATGGCCATAAAAGCCTTTGATAACACTGCGCATAAAACACTCACCGTATTCTCCATTAGCGCGGCTTATATTAGTTTCCAACAGAAGAGGCGTTATAATGAAGAGAATGAACGTGCTCCTTCACTTCCACATCTCTGCCCTTCAAAGAACCGACCCATGAACATATAGGATGACGACATCTTTAAAAAAGATCAATACATATCTCAAAGAGAGACTTAAAAAAGACGAGGCGGCCCCAGAATAACGGCAGAGGTTTCGCGAGAAGGACGAAATTACAATCCTTCCTTATCTTGGCCAACGTACAATCAATCGCTGTATCCCACAGTGTCACGCTCGATTAAAGTGATCCGTCGTTTAGCTGGCACAAGCGCGCTCGTGAGTCCTGCGTCTGCTGAGCGGCATCATCCTCATCCTCGCGATGACAGACAGCAGGAAGCGGCTCCTTCAGCACCAGCGCAATGATGCAACTGATGAAGGAAACAGCACTCTCCACTGCACAGCTCATCTCATCTCACAGGCGCATGTCCATCTCCAGTCGGTTCTTTGCAGTCGTACATCGAGCTAAGGCGCATAATATATTAAGCTACAAATCTCTGAATAAACTGAGCTGAAAAGTACGGCTTCCAGTCCTCGAATTTGATTGGCTGAGCGGCGTTCCAAGAATATTTCATTAGCATATGGACTGTGCTCTGTTTATATAACAGAAATTATTTTTTAGAGCCCAGTATTTTATTTGGAGCCAGGAGTGTTTGGTGGTTTGTCTTGCTCCCTATAAGCCCTCATTTTACTATTTACATTTTCTTTCTTTTATTATTTATTTATTCTTCTGTCATGAAGTCCATTTAAAAATGACCGTTTTTTTTAGTCTGTGTGTTGTCTGGTAACCTGCAAGGCTTGAAGATTTAGGTTGAGAAAACCTAAATATAGACTAAACAGGTCGCAAATTTTTGTCTAAAACGTATTAGGCTACTTGATCTACCATACCCAAAAATAAATAAATACATAAACAAATAAAACAAGTAGGCCTATAACTACATTAAAGTTGTTTAATGGTATATAAATCATAAAGGATTCAATTTTATTCTATATTATAAAGTATATTATCTTCCCAGCTTCTCAAAAATAATAATCTCAAATGAAGTGTTAATAACGTTTTATTTCACGATTAACAATAATAATCATATACAAATAATTTTTATATTAATTACAAAACAGTAATTCATCCAGACAAAAATACAATTATGCTATATACATTTTAGATACAATTGTTTAAAACTTAATTGATTAGGCTAACTAAAACAGCATAGGTTAAAAAAAAAAAAAAAAAAAAAAAAAGGAAAAGCAAAAGCAAAAGCAAAGGGAAAAGACTGTTTTCCTTTTGTTGTGCTCTCCTGGGGGATTGGGTGTGTATATCTATCTTTTGCCAGCTGTGATTTTTTTTTTTCTTTTTAATTATTGCTTTGGAAAACACTGCAACACTATGCTCAAAAAATCAGATCCACAATACAACAGCAGCTTACCTTTCAAACACAGTACAGAACTGCACTCTCAAGTGAAGGACAATCACATTGCTGAAATGATCTTTTACAAATTGTAAGTCACATTGGTTTCTCTCAAAAACTAAAATTTACACATTTTTCGTTTTGAATACAGATACCAGTTACTTGATTGAGGAAGCACATATACAAGCAAATAGACTCGATATGAAGCTGCCAATAGAAAAAAAAACAACAACAAAAAAAACAACTATTTCAGTGCACGTTTATTTTTCTATATTTCACTTGCTTTCAAGTTCCTGTAATAATTTTATCATGAGTAGTTTTTTTTTACTTCATAAATTATTAATCCCTCTTACAAACAGTAAAAATAAGGAAGGAGTACACCAGATTAAAACTTAATTAAACATTATGAATAAACTTTGGTGCTTTGAAGAACTAGTTTTGTGGCACAAGTCGGTGATGCTACATGCGGTTACAGGGCGTCAAATTTCCCACCGGACAGACAGGCCACTCTTGCCTATAATTCAATAATAATCAGAATTCAGTCTACAATCTCCATGACACTGAGTATATGAAATAAGGCTAAACACATCAATGCCTTTACTTTAGTGCATCTGACTGAGACCGTTCTTTGTTAACCACAAACAAAATCACAACATCATTTAGCACAAGACAGTGTTCCGCCATTCATTTTGCTCTCTTTTGCAGTTTGCCTCCAACCATAACAATCAATGATATTAAGTACACATAAATTACAAATTTATCAAATAAAATAAAATTACAAAGATTATTAAAAGAAAGAAAAGAGTTCAGCTCATTTAAAGCAATATAAGTGCTGCTTTAATCATTGCCACTCTATAGACTAAGTATTAGCATAAACTAACATGAGGTCTCGGTTGTGTGTGTGTGTGTGTGTGTGTGTGTGTGTGTGTGTGTGTGTGTGTGTGGTGCCACCTACAGGCATGATTTGTGCAATGACAGTCCTGTCAGACGTCAAACCTCACATGCATTGTTTCGTTTCATTGTAAGAAAGAGTGTTTTAATCCTGATAGCTGCTGTGAAGACTCCAGCATCGAGATTCAGATTCTCCACTTAAGGGGAAACAGATAATCTGAGAATAGTGGTATTCATCCACAAGATAAAACTACAGTCATGTTTAGCAAATTAAATTCGACCCCATCCAGTAGTGAACACGGGGCACATCTGTCCTATATTTCCTTTCCATTTTTTTAATCCCACATATGCAGTTCCTATTTGAACAGAATATTTGCTTACATTTAATAGATAATGTACACATTACATGGGGTAGCATACGATTTGATAAAAGTAAACAGATCCAGTTCATTAGAACTTATAACGTTTTGAGTCACTGTATAAATCATGCAGGAGTATTTGAGCATAAGGTTGCATGTGTAAATATATGTCTTTCATGTCAGACAACTGTAAACCTGTGACAACAGCCATCATAATCTTAGCACAGCTTGAGGTCTTTAAATGACTAAACTTTGATCTAGTCGACAATCAGGTGTCACAGGAATGAAGTCAGCAGGTTGAAAGGAACTTTTTCCCCAAAGTCTGGGAATGGTGGCAATCAGAGCGGATTTGGTTGGAGCTGAAGCTGGAGTGGGAAGAGTTCTCTTCCTACATTTCTTTCTCCTTCTCTTTCCTCACCTCCTTCTCACGGCTGGACTTCATGAAGTCACTTCTCATCAGGCGGCAAAACAACACAATGTTCATGACGGTCATGATGGCCAGACCCACGCTGCCGATGGTGTAGCTGATCAGGGGGATGAGGTCACGATTGAGCACCAGCCAGCGGGTCATCCAGGCCAGAGTGTTGATGCGAAATACTACATAGGTGCCCAGGTTGATCATGCTATTGACGCGGTAAAATGTACTTTTGGCCAGGCTGGCCATGCGGAGCACTTGCCTCAGATGCAGAAAGATTGAATTGATCTCCACTAACAGAGCCACTACAGCAAAACCCACGTACCGACAGGTCAACACAGAGATCCCGAAACAGGTGATCACCTGCAAACAAAAGAAATTGAGAGGCTAAATTAATAGCAATGCACTAAAATATTGGCCAAGGAATACTTTAAAGGAATAATTCACCCCAAAATAAAAAGAAATTGCATTTATTATGGATAGAAGACTCAAATTTTAGCAATGTTTTAAAATTAAAAACATCCTGATGGATTTATTACAAACACACAGGTTTTCATTACACAAGACGTTAATTGATGGGATGAAGTTGTATGAATTACTTGTGAATTATTGTGACGTTTTTAATCAGCTGTTTAGACTCTCATTCTGACGGCACCCATTCACTGCAGAGGATCCAATGGTGAGCAGGTGATGTAATACTACATTTCTCCAAATCTGTTCTGATGAAAACAAAGTCTTCTACATTTTGAGGGGTCTGAGGGTGAGTAAATCTTTTTAATTTCAGTAGCAACTCTTTGGTCTTCTCAGCACTAATCTGCTGTGAGGCGACGAGAAACAAATGAGCGTGTGTTTTGTATCATCTGATAACAGCAGGGAGAGGCTGAGGACAGGAATACAAAGGCTCTGTTGATCAGTCCTAAACGCAGCATGACAACAGTCATGAGTGACACTAATCCAACTGGAGTTCTACAGTTCAAACAAATCTAAAGGGTTTGGTCAATAATAATAATACTACCAATAGAGCACAATCGTGATTGTGACATTGATTCTGGAAGTAATTTTCCCATTAATCAATAAGCATTTATAATAATTTTTAAAGAATACTAGGTCCCCAACCAAACCAACAAACTTGATTTAATGCACAGAAGTATGTGAAAATTGTGACTGACTGTGTATATGACATCTCTTTAAAAAAAAGTGGAACAACATTAAAACATGAAATTTTTATGTATTGATAATGGAATTTTTTATGAAAAGTTTAAAGTCTTTTAATCCATTTTCATCCAAAGGAAATCTTGAAACATTTTTATGATCTTCCACTAGGTGGCAGTCTATGCCTAGCATTACAAAAACAGCAAAAAAAAAAAAAAAAAAAAAAAAAAAAAAAAAAGTGTAAAAAAACTAGTATGTCATCAAAAGCTCATGCTTACACTTATTAGTGCAAAAACTAATACTGGAGTATTTAGATAAAACATTTTTCTCTTGGTGTCTTATTCCCATGAGTCACTAACCAAAGCGTAGTCAAATATAAAAACAAATCAAAAGTATTTACTAAGACCTCAACCATTTAATATGTAATATTATATATATGTAATATATATGTATATATGTAATATGTAATATTTACAGTAAATACCTAACAATTATAATTCTAAACTTTATACAACTGTATCTAATTTTATGGAAGTTTATGAAACACGTACATTGGCAAATCCTCTTTCGTAACTGTCAGGTATAAGTCGCAGAGCACAAAGGTGCAGTTACATGACGTCCAATACTAAGTTACATGACCGTGCGGTGTTGCCGTGACATAACTTCTTTTGTAACAGGACATAAATTTGATGGTTACCCGGATGAGTCTGTAATGCAATCCCGTTCACATGACACCCGGCTGGTCCTGCAATAAGGCCAGTACTGTTATTCACATTAACACTACTGACACATGCCTCTCTCGAAAGCCCCTGGTGTGTGTTTAAAGCAGGCAAGTAAAGTATAATGGCTTTTAATAGCTTGAAATCCAAACATATTTCTCTTTATAGCAAGAATGTGTCACGTATGCTCCTTTCATAAAACAAAGCATGACAAAAGCTGACCATGCATCCAGCTATCTGGACTGTAAACACTTCCGAGTTTGTTTTACAGTGTCTAAAAGAGGTCTACAGTCAGGTTACAGCAAACAGTGGCGGCTGAGAAATATTTCTGACTTTATATAAAGCAATCAAATGTCCAAAAAAAAAAAAAAAAAAAAAAAACACAGTCTGTGGATTTAGCAGGACTGTTAGCTCAGTAAACATGATTTTTGTCTGTAAATTCTTCTCTGATTGCATTGTGTGAAGGGCCCCTTTTAATATGAAGATGCATGATTACTAAAGATTTGTGTGTCCTCAGTCTCATGACTGAGAGGATGTTGACCTTTGGCTAACACTTTGTCTTTCCCTTGGTGAGGTCAAGATCTCTACTTACGTAACGCAAAGCTGGGTAAAGCTCTGAACATCACAAACAAACCTGTTATCTTCAGGAGACCCTATCCATTCTTAAGGTGACATGAACATCCCTCCAGAACATAGAAGTGATAATAGCCTGATGTGACTAAGTGAATGAACATATTGCTATTGAAAGTGAAATGCAAACAAGTACTGTCTTCTACACAAAATGAGGTCAATAGGTGTTTCTCAAGTCAAAGACATCAGAAACAAACACTCAATATTGTACAATATGTAATATTTGAATGGCGACTGTAATAAAGAGATAAAACACTCTTTAATTTCTGTCTTGGCCTTGAAAAGAACATAATCATTGACAGGAAAAGAGCAAAGTCTTCATGTCACATAACATGTTGCTTTATGTTAACTGATAGCTCCTGGTTGAACACAGCACTCGCAACGGCAAGGCCATGGTTTTGATTCTCAGGGAACACACATACTGATTAAATGTATAGTTTTATTATATACTTCTATCCTGTAAGGATGTAATAAACTGATAAAAAAAGTGACAGTAAAGACATTTATAATGCTGCAAAAGTTAGATTTTAAATAAATGCTGTCCTTTCAAATCAGAGCATAAGTGATATTACAATGGTAGTGTATATAATGACTTTAATCCTTTACAAGTTGCTTGCATTTAATGCTGTGCTCAGAAAATTCCAGTTTACACAAAATACTAAAAGCTAGTGCTGGGGGATATACCGGTTTGAATTACGCACACAATATGAATTAAAAATAAAAACAGCATACTGGTACAAGAGGCTAAGCAACATACAAAGTGACATGAATTGAGACGAGATCCTTGTTAACTGTATACATTTCTGACTAATGGGTAGAGAACTTTTAATAACACACAACTGATTCTTTATCTGGACAAATAAACCAACTGTAAATGGCCATTAACAGAAACCAGAGACGCTGAAGATGGACGCAAAGAGGAGAAAATACTGCAGCAGGCAGATCAAGCTCACTGTTCACAATGCACCAAATAAAGAAATGAAGAAATTATAAGAACGCATCTCTGAGGGGAACTGACTCTCTTCAGAAAAGTTTAGATGGTATTTTCTTTTCATGTTACCTCTGTATAATGCATACTTAAAAGCGCAGCGCTGCTTTGTTTACAGCGGTAACCAAAGAAACGCAGTATCGCTGCTATTCCATAAGCGCCCCCTGCTGTCAGTGAGTGAATTTGCGTTCTCATTCAAATTGTCTTTTTTTTTGTTCTGTTTCATTCAGATGTTTTAAGTAGCATAATTTCACAAAGATAAGGTCAGATCATTCTGTTTTTGTTTTAAATTTGTGGGCAGTGCACTGACATACAGCCCCATTGCGCTTCAGGTGTCCCGAGTTTGAGTCCCGGCTCGCAGACCTTTCCCGATCCCATCCCACTCTCTCTCACCCACTTCACTTCCTGTCGACCTATACTGTCCTAATAAAGGCATAAAACACCATAAATTAATCTTTTTTTTTTCTAATTTACATCAAAAACTGCTCATACTACATGTAGCGTGTTTGTTTGGATTGTGATTAAAATGCAGTGGTTCTGCGACTGTTTCATGCAATCTGATTCATATAAAGGCACAGTCAGGGAAAAACCAAAAACCAACCAACCAAAAAAAGGGCTATACAAGCTGCTTTCTGAGTGATATACATATAAATATGACTTCATTAAAAAAAAAAAAATTCACTCCAACATAATTCTGCAGACATCAACACACACAGCTCTAAAGTTGCTAAACCTAAGCATGGGAGCAATAAAAAAAAGCACATGCTGATCACACCTGCCTATTTTTGTTTACCACCAAAACAACGTTTTTATTTTCAATACAATTATGCATAAAAAGCATTAATGATGCAATAATAACATCACATTAGCACATGCCCGCTGGTTTGCTCCCCTGTTGTAAATGTAAAGCTACAAGTGTGCATGTTTGGTTTCATAAACCTCTCCCTGTGGGGTCAATTATCATTAGTAGGGTCTCTACTTTCTCAATTACACAAAAAAAAAAAAAAACACCTTGGCAGACACAAATGGCATTTGGCATGGGATCAAAAAGGCTCCCCCTGAGGAACTGGATGGGGGCGGTAGCAGCAACAGTCTCAAACCAGTTAACCTGGTTACAGGTGAAACTCGTTCAGAACGCTTTGCCAGCAGGCCCAGTAAAAAATTGTGCACTATTTACATTACTTTTAAAAAGTTTGGGGTTGAAAAATGAATTCATCATGGATGCATTAAATTGATTAAAAGTGATAGTAAATACATTTATAAGATTACAAAAGATTTCTATTTTTTTTAAAGGTGTTTTTTTTTTTACTTTCTATTCATCAAAGGATCCTGAAGAAAATATACCAACAGTTTCCACAAAATGAAGCAGAACAACTGGTTTCAACATTTATAATAATAAGAAATGTTTCTTGATCGGCAAAATCATCATATTAGAATGATTTCTTAAAGATCATGTGACACTAAAGTCTGGAGTAATAGCTGCTGAAAATTCAGCTTTCATATCACAGGAATTTTAAAACATTCAAATAGAAATTGCAATATTATTTCACGATATAATTTTTGAGTGAACTTTGTCTAAGTATTTTTTATATAAACAAATGCAGTGCAGCTGGTCTGTAAAGCACATCCTCCAGATTCAAATCACAGTAAAAGAACAGACACAAACACAGAAAGCAGATCCTCCCAGTTAAAGACATCTGAGAGCGAGGAGGGGCCAGATGCTGTGAGAGAGAGTGAAACTGTGCTGGGACATGAAGCTGAAGGTGGAGTGGGTATGTGGAAATATATCCGTATGAAATACAGGTGTTG